>NC_134869.1:2642500-2867500 GCF_049852395.1 Peromyscus maniculatus bairdii | reverse complement strand
TCTGCAGAGTCTGAGCTGACACTCCATGCACTGGGAACCCAGGAGCGGGGCCCATTGCCACTGCTATTTTCCAAGCCTGACTTAGAGATCTGGTCTTAAAAAGAGCCAAAATCCACACAAAGCAGACAGTGTTCTCATTAAAATGGTAATAATGAGTTGCACGACTCATTATTACATAATAACAGTGGCCCAGGCCATTATCTGTGAACCCCCAGGCCAACCTGCCTGCTTCAGTACAAGGCTCTTCGGTGTTACCTGTGACAGAGAAAGATGACGTGGGAACCCAGATGGAAAAGGCACTCCGTGTTTGGCACTCATGGCACAACCCCTTCTGGTTTTGTTGGGGATCTTGTCCCAGTGGAACCACATGGGCAGCCCACTCCCTTTTCCCCACCTGGTTTGAATCAACCACAGGGTCTCCTGAGTGCCTTTTTACCTGCCAGGTGCAGTGTTAAGGTGGCCACAGGGACAGGAAAGGGAAGGCCCAGAGGAAAAAAAAAACTTGGAGCAGGCAACTTGGGTTTATTTTGAAATCAAACAACAGAGGCCATGATGTTAAGTTAAATAATAGCCATAAAGGGCCCGGCTCAGGGTCTGGCACAAGATTAAATGCTCTGGAGGTGAGAGTTTCCCCTTCCTTCTGCAAATTACAGCAACACCAGCAGAGATGTTAGCTTTGGCAATGCCCTGTCCCAGAATCACTTGATCTGCTGGTGAGCAAAGCCCCAGATTTTCAACTGCCCCAGACAAGGCTAAGAGAGTCAGTCAGGATGCCCAGCAAGGCTTTATCAGCCATTTCCAGTGAGCATCTAAATGGATCATGCCTAGCTTTCCAGTTATGAAGTATTTTGATATCACATCTGATCCCAATATATATCCTATTGCACACCAAACTCTTCTAACAGCAGTGAAAGGCTAAATGGAGCCAGATATGGTGCTATTTGCCTGTAAGCCCAACACTTAATAAGCTGAGATGAGGAAGAAAGATAACAAGTTAGAGGCCACCCTGAGCTACATTGCAAGTTTCGAGCCATCCTGGACTACATAATAAGTAGTCTGTCTCAAAATAAAAGAAAGGAAGGAAAAGGGAAAACACAGCACTATGTGCAATGAACATGTGGAATGAAATTTTTAAGAGGGGCCAGGAATGGCAAGGCAGGGCAAATGCAGGGGCTGGGGAGATGACTCCATCAGTGACCTGTAAGGACCTGAGTTCAAATCCCCAGCATTCACATAAAAGCTAGTCACAGCTGCATGTGTCTGCAAACCCAGACAACTAACACAAAAGACCTAAGCCAGAGAGTACAGTGTATTTGAGGAACGCTGTCTGGTACAGACTGCATGTTAGTTCCCACCCCCAATTCTCTATCAAAATCCTAACCCCCCAAGGTGACAGCATTAGGAGGTAGAGGCTCGTGGGTGTGATTGAGTCTATTGACATGCTGTGACCTTAGAAAGGAGTTCCATCTCCCTTCCACCACGGGAAGACATGGCAGGCAGCTTCCATCTGTGAATCACTACCCGGCACTAAATCTCCAACACTTGATGCTGGGCTTCTCGGTCTCCACACTGAAAACTACATCTCTGTTATTTGCAAGCTTCCCAGGATATGTTGTTCTGCTCCAGAAGTGTACATGGAGAAAGGCAATGTCCAAAGCTACCATCTCCCAGAAACAGACCTTGAGACAAGGATCTGAATGGAAGTCATTCATTTGCTTGTTGATCCTGAGAGCACTGAAAAGACTCAAGGAAGCCAAACAAAGGAAGACATCTCATGGGAAGGTTCTTTGACCATCAGCCTCCCACTGTGGGCAATGGAGACTCCATCTCACCAGAGATATCAGGGAATATGCCCTACAATAGACCCTGCAGATATCTAGTTCCATGAGAGGAACCTTTGGCATGACTCAGAGTAGACTGAAGGTGAAGTCCTGACAATACATGCTGCAAATGGGCTGAGGTATGATACTGAATCAATGTAAACATGCAGCGAGCACTAAGTTATAGGTTCAAGGTCAGCCTGGGCTACATAACAAATTCAACGCTGTCCTGGGTGACAGTATGCAACCCTGTCTCCAAAAAAAAAACAAAAAGCAAATGAAAACATAAGACACAGTCACCTAAATCATGGGCAACATCTCCAGGAAAAGCAATGCATTCAATGCCTTGCTCCTTTCTGAGCAATTCAACACTTTCCAGCGGATCACCCTGCTCAGCCTACTCTAATTCTTTTATTTGAAACAGCATCTCCTGTTTGCCAGATTAGCACTGAACTTGTTGTATAGCCAAGGATGGACTTGAACTTGTGATCCTCCTGAATGCTCCTCCTGAGTACTGGGATTCTAGGTATAAGGCCACCATGCCTGGTCTCTGCAGTGTTGGGAACTGAACCCAGGGCTTCATGCATGGTAGGCAGCACACTACCAAACTGAGCTATACCCCCATCCAAGGCTTAATCCATTCTTCATGCTCAACCAAATGATCTATAAACCAGCAGAGTCTGAGAGTGACACTTCCCCCACTCACGATCCTGTACAGGCTCTCTCCACATTTTCTAAGTTGGCATCCAATACCCCATGCAAGCCCACCCCTCGGCATCTCCTCTGCCATATCTCCATCGCTACCACAGCCATATCCCACAGATGAACACCCCACAACCCCTGTTCTCTGTACATCTCATGCCTTACAGATGCTCTTCTCCCCACTTCGGGTCCTAGAGAGCCTCTCCTCCACCTTCATCCACCCAGTCAATGCTTGCTCATTCAGGTCCTGCTGTGCCCCCGGAGCTGGGAGACAGAGTTGTCAATAGTCAGACCAGGCCCTCCAGCACTCCGTGAAGATTACTAGAGTCTTAGGGGTAGAAATGAAAAGTTAATGGAAGAGCTGGGCAGTGGTGGCGCAGGCCTTTAATCCCAGCACTCGAGAGGCAGAGCCAGGCAGATCTCTGTGAGTTCAAGGCCAGCCTGGGCTACCAAGTGAGTTCCAGTAAAGGTGCAAAACTACACAGAGAAACCCTGTCTCGAAAAACCAAAAAAAAGAAAAGTTAGCGGACAAACAAATTGTGAATGCAAAGAAACACAAGTCACAATGTTGCAGGACAGACTAGCTGCTATAGATAAGAAGCTCTAGAGTCATTTTGGCTGGGGAGTGAGGAAGGCTGCCTGGAATGGGTGTGGGTGTCTGGGCTGAAGGACAGGGGATTGTCAGCAAGAAACAGACAGCGCATTCTAGGCAGAGGGCCTAATCCATGCAAAGGCTCTGGAGGAAAGACCAGAGCAGTTAGAGAACAGGAGACACACTGTGAAAGTAGGAACCAGGTCACCACAGAGGCCCTGTGGCCATAGGCAGGGAGCTGACTTTACCCTGCCATCATCCATTCACTGACACCTCTGTCCTTTGGAAAGGGGACGGTCCTTCAGCCTGTTCAGGTCTCACATTTATGACCAGGGACTCTTCCTGCAGGGGTCCCAACAGTTGACTTTGCTTCAGGGATCTCTCTCTGCCCTTGATGCTGTCTGATTCTGTGGCATTAGATAAGTTATTCAACCTCTCGGTGCCCAGAATATCTCCATAAATTTCCATTCTACCCTTGGAGTATTATTAATTCAACCTTGCAGGTAAATTAAACAAAATAGCAAAATGCCCTGCTATTAGAGTATATAGAAACACGTACTCTTAATTTTCCTCTTGTTCTTAATACCACCATGAAGAATATGGCTTTGAAGTCAGACAGACTGTGCAGCCTGTAGACTACTGTCATGGGTTAACTACTTCCCCTCCCTTAGCCTGGCCACCGCTGTCCTTACTACAGTGTTCTGGGAATTGTTTTGCAGAGCAAAGCCTTTGATGATTTTTTTTTCACGAAGTAGAGCTGAATGTATAGCTTCTGCAACGTTTGAGTCAGTCCTTCCCACACCCTGCGGGCACAAGCCCACTCATCACTTCCACTCTGCAAACCTATGATTTACGTGGCAAGGATCCCAGCCACCCACCGAAGCTCACCCTCAAATCCCAGCGCAGCAGAAGGACAGAGGGTCCTAACCCAGAATTTGATCCCATCTCAGCAGTGACTGTCTTTTTAGTGTAAGGCAAATCCCTCCTCTCCTCCTTCCTCTTGGCCTATGGCTTCCAGAACTGTTAAGGGAATAAATTCATATTATTATGTGGCACTGAGTGTATGGCAATTAGTAACAACAGTCAAGGACATTGACAGTTGAAGTGTTTTTAAAGATCAGGCCTAGTCCAGGCAGAGTGGCACATGCCACCCTTGATCACAGCACTTGGGAAGCAGGCAGAGAGTTTTCTGTGAGTTCAAGGCCAACCTAATCTACATTCTGAGTTCCAGGACAGCCATGGCAGCAAAGAAAGACCCTGTCTCAAAAAAAAAATATATATAAAACAACACACACACACACACACACACACACACACACACACACACACACACGCACAGGCTTTGTGGACACTGCTAGCATGTAAAGGGAGACTGAGCAGGTCAGCAGGAAGTCCATGTTCTCACTGAGGTGAAAAGTGTAAACACAGGGCTTCATTACCCAGGGCTCAAGGGGTCGGGCCCTTCATTAGACTAGAGCCATATGTCACAGAAGCTGAGTCACAGCCTCCCGCTAGGAGACCCAGAGCCTGAAGAAGGTCAAGACGTTGATTATCCTCCCAACAAACAGTATGTTTTCCACCTTAGTAAGAACTAAAAGATTTTGTTCCAACCTGGCACGAAATGGGCTCATCCTCATGGCTGTTTCACCTCCACATGAAGGATACTAAGAGAATTAGTATTCTTCCTCCTCCCATGCATGGCCGACAGCCTCTCTCCCCTTGCTCTGTAATTACCCTGTGTGCTTGTTGGTTACTTGGGGTTTGCATCCCTGCTACCCCCACCCCAAACAGTGCAATTTGCCTTTGCACTTATGAAAGTCTCTTGAAGAAAGCACAAAAGAAATTGCTTTTCAGAATCCACACCCATGGTGTACAGCCACAGGGTTCCAGGATCAAACACGGGTTATCAGGCTTGCCAGCAAACCCTCTCTGAGCCACATCATTGTTCCTAATATTGCTTTTTAAACTTGTGGTTAAGATAAACACACACACACACACACACACACACACACACACACACACACATGCACTACCCATGCTCGCATGAAGTTCTGGCATATCTCAAGAGGTCAGTGTTGTGTGTGTGTACTGCAGTTCAAGGTCATCTCTCTTCTGAGACATCAGATGGGGGTGTGGTCTCCCTGTTCGATGGGAGACTTAGTGGAGAGAAGTTCCCTGGCCTCATGTTCTTGCTCTGCAGGTCCTGCAGTGGGCAGGGATGGGGGTGGGGTGGGAGGGTGGTGAGAATAGAGGCGTGAAGGGCGGAAGCTAGAGGCCCAGAAAAGCCTCTGAGGACCACACTGTACCTCCTGGACCAAGCTCAGCAGACTATGTGTAAGAAAATCAACACTGCTGTACACCCAGGGAAAGATTCTGAACCTCAGCTACATTTTAGGTGATGGAAAGCCAGGAAGAGATGCAAGGAAGGAATCAGTTGAAAGGAAGTAAGAGAAAAATAAAAGGAAGGCTACAGAAAATGCAACGTTGACGGTTTCCTGGGAAGGGTGTGTCTTAGGGTTCTACCGCTGTCTAAAACAGCATAACCAAAAGAAACTTGGTGAGGAAAGGGTTATTTCAGCTTACTGTTGTAATCCATCATGAAGAGAAGTCAGGGCAGGAACCTAGAAATGGGAATCTGGTACAGGAACTGATGCAGAGGCTTAGGTCTTCTACTGTGAACCGTATCACAGCACACGGCTTAGGTCTTAGACTGTGAATCATATCACAGCACACGGCTTAGGAATCCACTGTGAACCGTATCACAGCACACGGCTTAGGAATCCACTGTGAACCGTATCACAGCACACGGCTTAGGAATCTACTGTGAACCGTATCACAGCACACGGCTTAGGAATCTACTGTGAACCGTATCACAGCACTCGGCTTAGGTCTTCTACTGTGAACCGTATCACAGCACACGGCTTAGGAATCCACTGTGAACCGTATCACAGCACACGGCTTAGGTCTTCTACTGTGAACCGTATCACAGCACACGGCTTAGGAATCCACTGTGAACCGTATCACAGCACACGGCTTAGGAATCTACTGTGAACTGTATCACAGCACATGGCTTAGGTCTTAGACTGTGAACCGTATTACAGCACACGGCTTAGGAATCCACTGTGAACCACATCACAGCACACGGCTTAGGAATCCACTGTGAACCGTATCACAGCACACGGCTTAGAAATCTACTGTGAACCGTATCACAGCACACGGCTTAGGAATCTACTGTGAACCGTATCACAGCACATGGCTTAGGAATCCACTGTGAACCGTATCACAGCACACGGCTTAGGAATCTACTGTGAACCGTATCACAGCACACGGCTTAGAAATCTACTGTGAACCGTATCACAGCACATGGCTTAGGTCTTCTACTGTGAACCGTATCACAGCACATGGCTTAGGAATCTACTGTGAACCGTATCACAGCACACGGCTTAGGTCTTAGACTGTGAACCGTATCACAGCACACGGCTTAGAAATCTACTGTGAACCGTATCACAGCACATGGCTTAGGTCTTCTACTGTGAACCGTATCACAGCACATGGCTTAGGAATCTACTGTGAACCGTATCACAGCACACGGCTTAGGTCTTAGACTGTGAACCGTATCACAGCACATGGTTTAGAGATTCTACCGTGAACCACATCACAGCACACAGTTTGGTGGCTTTAACCTATGAACATGCCCATGTGCCATCACCCCATCACCCCAACAGCACAATGACCACACCCACCACTCCCAACGTGTTCTTTATGCTCTTAGGATTTTTTTTCCAACACTGGGGATTGAACCTAGGGTCTCATGTGTACAAGGAAAGCACTCTATCACTGAACTACCGCTCCAGCCCTTGGAATCATTTCTTCCACTACACAAATCCCCTCCTCTCTTGGCTCATTTACTACAATATCACTTTTTGTTTGTGACTTTAGTGAATACTTGGGATTACTAAGAACCATCTTTCTTTTCTCTTTTCCCTTTCCCTCTTTTCTTTTCTTTCTTTCTTTCTTTCTTTTTTTCTTTTTTTTTTTTTTTTTTTGACACAGAGCTGTGTAGCCCTTGGATGGCCTGGAACTCACTCTGTAGCCCAGGCTGGCCTCAGACTCACAGAGATCTGCCTGCCTCTGCCTCCTGGGTACTGGGATTAAAGGTGTGCGCCATCATACCCAGCTACATCTTTAACTCACAGGCTCCTTTCAAGCATATGATGCTACTTCACATTGGAACCTCACCACAGCATCCTTCCATATCCCGCTTCTTGCTTTCTATGTGATTGTCGTCAAATATTTCACTCCTACATGCTGTAAACACCATGATCCACTGTGGTTATAAGCAAGGGCATGATATAATTAGATTTGCCTTGTTAAAACCCGCAGTGGCTCTGTGTGTATTACTGCTGGGGTACACAAGGACACTGTTTAGGAGCAAGAGACCAAGCAAGACAGTAGGCTCATGGTCCAGGAGATCAGGGACAGGTCTCAAGAAACATTTGCCAATAAGATTCAGCTGCTGGGTGTGGACGGTGATGGGGAGGAAGGTTTCTGACATGAGATGCTGGAAGATGGAAAAGCTGTTTGCTCCCATATGGTTTACTGGAGAAGACGGCTTTGGTGGAATAAATAATGAGCTCACACGGAGCACGGTGAATTGCATAAGCTTGCACCGTGCGTCAGTCTTGTGACACCCTACAGAGAACAGCCAGAAAGAGAGTGGAGAGCAAGCACTCAGTGCAGAGTCAGGACCACACCCTCAGGTCTGCTGGAAAGGGCCCCCCCGTAGATCCCAAGGGGGTGTGGCGTAGGACGAGCTGGCGCAGGTGAGACAGGGGGAAGTGGGCGCCTGGAATAGGAGGGTAAGAGGTTAAGAGAGATAAAGAGGGGAAGTGGTGACCTGGGAGGAACCATCTTGGTAGCAGAGAGGGGAGCTGAGAATAGGAGGCTGGTGAGTAACCTGCAGAGGTGACGCCTTGGGCCAATAGAGGTTATTTTAAACGCCACCCCCACCCCCCCCCCCAGCAATGGGAGAGAGACAACACACATTTGAGGTTGAGTAGAGCCAGGAGGAGGGAGCAGGGTATCTCATTTCCTCAACAGTGGCGCAGTTTTCAGAACAGCGCCTCTAGTGGTGACGTTAGAGACATGCAGGAGACAGGTAGGCGGCTACACCAAGTCTCAACAACAATGTATAAACAGAAAGAAAGATGTCCACATCTTTACCTCTAACTAGTGAAGAGACCCTACCCCAAGCCTTGACTTCCTCGTCTGTAAAGGGTTTTAATAATTGAACATGTTCCCACACTTGTTATAATGAATAAATGAGTTAGGGTTAAAACAAGAGTAACAGCCTACTTTTGAAAAGCTCTCATTCTGTCCTTACTACTGAGTGCTTTCAGGCAGGCGGTTAATCCAGCCCTTTATTCCACCTTGTTAGAAACAGAATGAGAAGACACAACTCTAACGTATTTTCTTCTGGAATTGTTTTCTCAGTACACATTAATCACATATAGTCAAGTATGTTTATATTCCATAAATCACCATCGTGCACTAAAATGTTTTTAATTTTACTCAAATACTCAACACCAAATACTCAACAAGGTAGGTTCTGCTTAGAATCACTCTCATTTTACATGTGAGTGTTCTGGTGGAAGCTCCACCTCAGCCTCTGGCACCCTGGCACCCATAGACCCAAAGAGTCTGGGATGATTATGTGGAAGGTCCACCTCTCTCTCTCCCCAGACCCTGCCCCTCAGAAAGCCCACCAACCACCACCCTCCCCCAGAGACGCTCAAGATCACTCCCATCGGGTATTTAAACTACACCCCAGACACGTGGTTTTTCAGTCTCCCCTGTCTCTTCTCTGTGGGGCCAGAAGGTCACCCAGGAGCGCTTTACCCATCAAACTGGGGCTTTTTCTTAATTCGGTTTGATTTGGTCTGATTTAGATTGCTGCATCGGCAGAGAGGCTTATCGGGGTGCAGAAACTTTTCATTGAGGAGCCAAGGAAAAGAATCTAACTTGTCCCACATCATACACCTAGCTCATACACCCCCAAAGCCTGTGCTTCTAAAGGCTGTCCCATCTCCAATAGCTTCAGGAACAAGTCCAACAGTGTGGGGAAACGAGAATGTGGGAGGGTCCTGAACAAGTCTCCCTTGTCCCAAGTTCGTAAGTTTGGCACTGGATTTGTGGTGTTCTGAATCTGGTAGAAGATGCATGGATCTGGAGCTACCCACCATGCCTGATTGCTCTCATTGACAAGGGAAACATTTAAAGCTCTTTTAATGTGCTGTTCTTGATTCTGTCACTTAATTGACTCTAAGTATCTACAGACATCAGGAAAGAAGAAAAGGGCCATTGTAGTGGGGGACACCTGGGGGGAGGAGGGCAGAACATAGTCGATATAAAAACAGAGAGGGCACAGACATACTTGCAGGCAAAACACATACACACTGAAAAACCAGGGAGGGGAATGCCAGGGGCAGGGAGGGGGAGTTTAAGCATGATGGGGGGGGCATAGGGAACATGAGGAAGAGGGAAACATTAACCAAAATGAAGGGCGTATAAAAAATCTATATGGAAACTTACCACTTTGTAGGCAATGAAAAATATAAGTTAAAAACAAGAGAGGAGAGATTGAGAAAGGGGGGGCAGGGAGGGAGGGAGGGAGAGGGAGAGGGAGAGGGAGAGAGAGAGAGAAGAACACCAAGGGGAGGGGTGGGGGGAGGAGAGATATCCTGCAGGGTTGGACAATGCTATTTCCAAATTCCGTGGGTATTAAACGAAAATCGCAGTGTCAGATGTGGGGTACCTCCTTGTGAGCTGCAGGTCAGGGAGCCCCAAAGACTCACAGAACAATACAGGCTCTTGCCATCCCTCATGGTTGCCCGAGCCTTGTTGCTGAAGACACCACACGCCTTAGTTGCAACCTACAGAAAAGTCAAGCTAGAACTGACTGGAAGTTTCCTCTCTGCTGGCAGCTTTCACAGTGCTGGAAGGTGCTACACAGGCTGCTGGGGGAAACAAGGCAATCTGGGGTCTCACCCAACCATGAACCCTATGAGCTACAGTACCAACCCACAGTATGTACCCACTGGTATAATAGTGGCGTGGCTGTTATGAGGGTAACTAACTGTTCTCTGACTGGATTTGAGGCCTGCTCTGTAAGAGGGAATTACTTGTGGTAACATAAGCACAGTCAAATGATCTTAGGATCTTAGGCCCTAGGGGGATCTCACTGCTGTTGTTTAGCTAAATTAATGACACCAAGCTGCCATCTAAATATTCTGTTTATACCTATAGACAAATGCTACTCTAAGCACTAATGAGAGAAGCTTCTCTTTGCAGTGATGGCAGAGAATTCCAAGATCCATGGCTACTCAAGGCCCTAAGAATAATGCGATAGCCAAGCATGGTGGAGCACACATTTAATCCCAGCACTCAGGGGGCAGAAACAAGTGCATCTATGTGAGTTCAAGGCCAGCCTGGTCTACAGAGTGAGTTCCAGGCCAGTGAGGGCTCTGTAGAGAGACCCTGTCTCAAAACAAACAAACAAAAACTATAATGATGATGATGTGATGATGATGATGGTGGTGATGGTGATGATGATGGTGATGATGGTGATGATGGTGATGATGATGATGGTTGTAGATGTAATCAACCATCTTATTAAAATAAGAAACACAGAACCAATATAAAAGAAAGCCAAGAGGTGAGAACTCAGAGCTAAAATCTTACCTCCTGCAGTGCTCCTAACTTCCCCAAAAGAGAGCTACTTCCTGTGTGTCTATCTTTAAATAGTCTTTCTGTTCTGCCTTCTCATTGGTTGTAAACCCAAACACATGACTGCCTCGTCACTGCCTGTAAGTACCACCCTCCAGGTCTTAAAGGCATATGTCTCCAATGCTGAGTGTATCCCTGAACACACAGAGATCTACCTAGCTCTTCTACCAAGTGCTGGGATTAAAGGTGTGTGCAGCCGCCGCCGCCACCGCCACCACCGCCACCACCACCACCACCACGCTCTTGCTATGGCTCTAATAGCCCTGACCCCCAGGCAACTTTATTTATTAACATACAATGAAAATCACATTTCAGTACAAATAAAATACCACCATATTTCCCCTTTTCTATTTTAATAAAAAGAAAAAAGGCAAAAGAGAAAAAAGAAAAAAAGAGAAAAGCTATATACAAAAGTACAATAACTATATACAATATATACAAGTAACAAATACCTAAACGATGTCTAGTCCATTTGTATTTGACAAATCAGAGAAAATAATTCCCTTATCTATCCTATTTTAGTAAGTCCAAAATGTATCTAATTTGTAGCTAGAGTTTTCCTGCCTGGCCCACAGTCAGGACAAATCTTTGTCACCCGCCAGTCCCACAGCCACTCAGACCCAACCAAGTAAACACAGAGACTTATATTGCTTACAAACTGTATGGCCATGGCAGGCTTCTTGCTAACTGTTCTTATAGCTTAAATTAACCCATTTCTATAAATCTATACCTTGCCACGTGGCTGGTGGCTTACCGGCGTCTTCACATGCTGCTGGTCATGGCAGCGTCTGGCAGTGTCTCTCTGCCTCAGCCTTCCGCTTCCCAGAATTCTCCTCTCTCCTTGTCCCACCTACTTCCTGCCTGGCCACTGGCCAATCAGTGTTTTATTTATTGACCAATCAGAGCAATTTGACATACAGACCATCCCACAGTACTAATTCACTTTCTATCCTAATTAATCTTCAACGATAATTAACTAACCTTCAACTATAACTAACTAATCTTCAACTCCCTCAGAGACCCAAGAAGAAAATAATATAAGCTAACAAAAATAAAAACAGGAAGTGCATGCAAGCAACTTCCAAAAATTTTGTGAGTTGACAGAAACAGCCAGCTGCCTGGACAGTCACCTGAGGTTTCTCCACAGTGTTGGGGCATCATCTTCAGCCTATAGGCTTAGCGTATCTGGCAGACTCATTTGTGAAATAGGATGTACACAAGGTCAACAGTTCAACCTCACATTGGGTGAGAGCAGTCCATGTACCAGAAACACCTGAATTCCACTAGTGTCATGTCATGATTCAGGATTTTAAATTCTGGAAATTGTTGACGGTTTTTGAATTCAGCTGTCCATTCTTCTTGGCTGTGTATATATGGCTTCATCTCAGCATCCCCTTCTTCTCCATGTCCCTCTATTAAATGCCAGTCTATTATTGAGAGGCGTGAGCTTTCAGCTGCTGTTCCATTGCACAACAGAAGCCATCGGCCCACTGCCTGTTCAGCTGCCTTCGAAGAAAAGGGCACTGTACCTTTTCTGGATTGCGAAAGCCACTTCAGGGATGGTGCCATATTGTCCTGGCCTTGGAAGATGCCTTTTGATAAAGCCATAACCACACTTGTTTTAGCAACAATCAGTAGTCCTTTGTTTTGTGTCCCGTCTGTCCATTTTGTCCTGTTGATTCAAGGATACTTTGTTGTCCAGTGGCTAACTTTTGCCACAATGAAAGTTAACTCCATATGCAGTTTTTTCAATGCCCATATTTTCTCTGAAGTAGATTGGTACTGCCAGGAGCTGACATGTCTCAAAAAAGAAAAATTTCTAAGTTATTAAAACATTTTAAATGCCACATTCTGTAGATCTCTGACGGGTTTGAAGATGATCTGTCTAAAATATATCTGCTCAATTTTTAAAACATATCTAATATGACTACAATTTCTATTGTAATGTCTAACTACTAACTTTCATTTCTTTATATCCTAATAGTTGGTAATAATGTAAAGTATTTAAAACTAGTAATTGTCTTTTTCTTTTCTTTTCTTTCTTTTTTTTAACAAGAACCTTAAATCTAATCTCCTTTGCTTAGCCTTTTTCCTAACCCTTGACAACAACTTGTAACCAACCCCCCTAAACAATGAAAATTATCCCAGACCCTAACCCATTAAAAAGACCAAATAACCACCCGCCCCACACCACCTCTTTGGGAATGTGGGCATCATATTCTTAAAATTGCTTCCTGCTGCGTATGGGTGAAGTTATCTTTATCCTGAAAGAAAAATTTTAGGTTAATTGTCAAATTCTAGGAAAGGTAACTTTATCCTTCATTATCCAGTCTGTGTATAATGCCAAAGTTCAGGGTTTATCTCAAGTCCTTATTCAAGTAGCCTTTGAGACTGGATCATCTCAGTTAGTCATCTCAAAATTGCTCTGAGCACCTTGTAGTTCAAAGCTGATCTGTAGATGATGTTTGTCAGCTTAGTGATATTATTATTGTCCATGTGGAGTTGTTGTTGTGGGGCCCTATGGTGGTATTTTATTTGTACTGAAATGTGATTTTCATTGTATGTTAATAAATAAAGTTTCCCGGGGGTCAGAGCTACTAGAGCCATAGCAAGAGTGTGGTGGTGGCGGCGGCGGCGGCAGCGGCGGCGGCGGTGGCAGCGGTGGCGGCGGTGGCGGCGGCGCACGCCTTTAATCCCAGCACTTGGTAGAAGAGCTAGGTAGATTTCTGTGTGTTCAGGGATACAACCAGCATTGGAGACATACACCTTTAAGACCTGGAGGGTGGTACTTACAGGCAGTGACAAGGCAGTCATGTGTTTGGGTTTATAACCAATGAGAAGGCAGAACAGAAAGATTATTTAAAGACAGACAAACAGGAAGTAGCTCTCTTTTGGGGAAGCTAGGAGCACTGCAGGAGGTAAGATTTTAGCTCTGAGCTCTGACCTCTCGGCTTTCTCTTTTACATTGGTTCTGTGTTTCTTATTTTAATAAGACGGTTGGTTACATCTACAGGGCCCCATCTTCTTTCTGGAGACTGCAGTTGATGTTAGGCCTGGCCATGATTTCCTGCAGAAAACTGATAAGAGACTCGAACACAAAGACATATATATGCAGCTAATTGAAGCCTTTTTTCTAGAATTAGTTAGTACTCTATATGACCAAAAAATTTTCTTTATGTTTTCTCCTGAATTTTCTATTCTCTCTGTTTCATCATTCTGACCAGCATGATTTATTCCAATAGGCATTTGGTTATTTAATTGCTCTGAGCAGGGGTTTCCTCTACAGCTGCAGGAAAGGTTTGAACTGGATTTGCTATGGGGGCCTGCATGAGGCCCCTCAGGGAGTTTCCCGAAAACTGAGGCAAAGGATTACCCTGTCTGTCCTTTGTTGATCTACATTCGTTGGTCCAGTGTTTTCCCTTACCACACCTTCTGCATACTCCAGAAGGAAGGGGCATTCTGTTGCCATTGTTCCTTGAAGAAACATTGTTTCTAGGAATGACCTGTTTACAGTCCCTTTTCAAATGTCCTTGCTTTCCACATCCAAAACATCTAACACTCCTTCAAACCTTTTGAAATTGCTTCTCCTACCCACATATCATCATGCTCATGAGCCTTAACATTAACTGTTTCTCTAATCCAATCTTCCAAAGGTGCAGATCTTGCCTTTAACAGCCTGATTATTCTTTTGCATGCTGCATTCGCATTCTCAAAGGCCAAAGATTCAATTATTATCTTACCAGCTTCTGAATCTGAGACCATTCTCTTTACTGCTGAAGCTAGTCTTTGTAAAAAATCTGTGAAAGATTCTCTTGGGCCTTGCATAATCTTTGTAATGACTCAGGTTTTTTTCCTGGTTCCTCAACTCTGTCCCATGCATTCAAGGCTGCCGTTCAACATAAAATTAGGGTTTGGACATCATATAAACATTGTGTTTGTACTGATGCATATTGAACTTCTCCAATAAGCTGATCCTGGCAAACTTGTATTCCTTTATCCCTCCATTGTTTTTCTATGTTTTTAGGTTCATCCATAAACCAAGTTAGAAATTGAAGCCTCTGGCTGGGTTCAAGAACAGCTTGTGCCAGCTCCCGCCAGTCCTGTGGTACAATCCTATTATATGTTTACCAAGAGTTTAACATTTGGTTTACATATGGGGAATGCATGCCATAAGATGCTATTGCCTCCTTAAACCTTTTTAAATCCAACATTTCAATTGGAGCCCAAATATTTTGTGTAGTCATTTGATCAGGCAACTGCTATACGGTTACAGGATAAATTAAGGGTGACTGTGTGAAAACAGGCTTTCTTTCTGTAACCTTATGATCCAAACTTGAAACAACTTCACTGTTAATTTCTTCTGTCTGAATTTTTACAGGTTTAACAAGTTTTTCTAAAGCTGTCATCCTGGCACTTAAATTGACTATCTTTTTAAATATTAAAATGAGGATTAGCATAGTGATAAACTGCATAATTCCACCAATACTAATCTTCTCATATAGTTGTTCCATTGTCAGACTGCCTAAAATTTCAAACAAAACCCAATTTTCTTCCAATGTACACATAAAACCCATTTTTTTAATGTGGAAAAAAATTCACTTTTAAATAGTTTCCTTTAAAATATCTGATATGTTGTGACTTACCAAATCTGTGTAGAACAGTAGAAATTCAAGGAAATTTCAAAACAGCCACCTAGTGTCCTAGGTGTAAAGAGAGAGAGAGAGAGAGAAAGAGAGAGAGAGAGAGAGAGAGAGAGAGAGAGAACGAAAAGCGTAGCCGGCTAAAGCTTAAATCCAGCCACGTGTTCCCTCTTGAGCCGAGTCAAGGCTTGACTCTGGCTTCCTTAAGCTCCCACCACGTTCATTGGCTTTACAGGCAGGGGCCCTGTTTGGCAGGGCAGGCTGAGTTGTTTGTAGCTCTGTAGAGAGAGACCCTGTCTCAAAACAGACAAACAAAAACTATAATGATAATGATGTGATGATGATGATATGATGATGATGATGATGATGATGTGATGGTGATGATGATGTTGGTGATGATGATGATCGTGATGATGGTGATGATGATGGTGGTAATGATGATGATGTGATGTGATGATGATGGTTAAATGCTCAGCCCTAAACAGGGCATTTATATCACTCCGTCCAGGGCTCAGAGAGCATTGAGGAAAAGAAGGAGGGAAGAATGTAAGGGTCAGAAAGTAAGGAGTAGGGCTGGGAGAGAACTATCTTCTGGGCATGACTGAGTCATTCAGTCGTTGTCTCACAGCAGCTGCAGCTAACTGCCTGCAATGGCCTGTGCAAGACTGGGCCTGTTAACAGTTGTGAAGTGAGAAAGGAGGAACTTGAAGGCCCCTTCTCCTCCCTTCTCAGTGAACTACGAGCTGCTAGAAGGTCCTAAGGGAAAGGTGGTGTGGTGGTTTGAATAATAATGGCCCCCATAGGGCCATAGATTTGAATACTTGGTCACCAGGGAGTCACACTATTAGGAAGTGTGACCTTGTTGGAGTAAGTGTGTCACTGGGGGTGGGCTCTGAGGTTTCAAATGCTCAAGCCAGGCCCAATCTCTCTCTCTCTTCCTGCTGCCTGCTGATCCCAATGTAGAACTCTCAGCTACCTCTCCAGCACCATGTCTGCCTATGTGCCACCATGCTTCCCCTGATGTTGATAAAGGACTAAAACTCTTAACCTGTAAGTCAGCCCCAATTAAATGTTTTCCTTTATAAGAGTTGCCGTGGCCACGGTGTCTCTTCACAGCAAAAGAAACCCTCATTAAGATAGGTGGTCATTGTCTTCAGTTGCATACCCACTGATGAGCCTTCTAGACTTCAGTATAGCCAGAGACCACCCTGGTTAAGCTCAGCAGGTCACAAAATAAAAAGACGAGAATGTAGGAAAGGGTGAATAGTGGAGGGACAGGAAGGGAGCAGGGAGGGGAAGGGGCAACAGTAATCAGAACAGATTACACACGTGTATGAAATGAAAAAGAACAATTTTGATGAGGGTCTCCCAAGCACAGTCTGTGGCTGTCAGGGCTGAGCCTGGAAGAGCTTCATTGCTGATTTCACTTTCCATCTCTGCCAAGGGACCCCGAAGCCAGCATGGGCTCAGCATCAAGCCGCTTCTGGAAGGAATTTCCATCTCCAAAGGAAACCAGACCTACTGTCACAAACCACAGAGATGGGGACCACCAGTGTGTGGTGCCCTCATCTTTAATGATGCCTTTGGGATTAAGCATTCACCCCCAAGAAAGAGCAGGAGGTCACTCTCATGCTGAACTCTCAACAACTTGGGGTGCCCTGATAAGCCTCCTGACTCGGACAAGTGACTCTGGGAGAACCTGTTTAAAGCTTTCCCCACAATGGGCTCACTTAAAAATGTTTGAGCTCCCACAAGTAACTTTCCCAGCAGGCCCACCTTGTTCTTGTTTCCTCGGAATTCCTGACTGATTCCCATCCCTTCTCTCCATTCAGGATTACAAAATGCTCCAATAGAAAAGATCATGAGGAAAATCTGGGCCAGGCGCCATATCTTACAAGTCACAAAGGTTTCCCAACTACATGACCTTCAATGCCAGCCACCTGGCCCCATCCTGTCCTCTGCTCTACACTGCCCTCTCTTGGAGACACATGGAAACAGCCACTGGGAGGCATTTGACTTCTAGGAGTCTTGCCTATTACGGGCTTCCTTGGGGCCTGTGGGGCTTGTCTCCGAGCTGTCTCTTTGCAGACTTCACTTTCTCATCTATTCCTTCTTGCCTGCTGGAGTCCCAGTTTCCCCCTCTGAAGAAGGGAAGAAGATAAACAATGTGGAAGCCAGTCAGAAAGAACACAGAGCCCAGGTTGGGCTGAGGGATGACCTGCCTGTGCCTGAGCTCTTAGCTAGTAGACCCCTGACTTTGGAGGAGAAACCACACAGTACAATAAGAAAACCCAAAGATCTTTGATGTACAACACTGTGACGTCACAGGCCTTCAAAGAGTCCCACAAAGCTTCCATTTCTCAGGGTAACAATTTCCATGTATTCATCTTGGAAACTGCAAGGATCTAAAAACTGCAAGTGCCTATAGGAGCCAGAGTCTTAAATGGGTTAAGATGTCGATGTGCGTGAGCATGAAGCCCTGGGAGACTCTCGGGGCCTCAGGTGTGCAGACAGGACTCTAAACACACATCTTGCTGACGTATGGCAGGCAAGTTATTTCACAAGCTTTGAGATCCCAGCTCCCTGCACCATGGTCAATTGTTAAGCACTACTTACTATTTTATTATGTCCTAAGCAAAAGAGATTTAGTAACTCCTTGAAACCTTGTAGCAACTCCATGAAGTCAGTCAGTGCCATGGGCTTCATTTGTTAGTGGGGAGATTGAGGCACAGAATACAAGAATCTTTCCTACTGGCAGACAGATTGGTAGGGGTTGGAGTTTGAATTCAGAATCCAATTTCTTAACTACCAGTGCAGGGTACTCAGTGCGAGCATGCAGGCTTGCATCCTGGGCATATTAGAAATCGGATTTTGTCAGAGACAACCCATTCCTTAGGACGGTCACCTGAGCTGTGTCAGATAATACGTGTGTCCCACAGGGTGTGACATTTAACACAGATTCACAATTAGGGGAGGTTATGATTGAAGTGTCTCCCCACCTGACTTGCCTGCCCTCTGGACTAGGTGGGTGTGGGAAGGAGAAAAGTCCTTGGAACCACTCTTCCAAAGATTCATATGAACAAAACTCCTTATCTTTAGGTTTCCAAAGGTAATTAATGAGGAGGAAGGTACATGAGTTGTAAAAGTGCACATGTCGGTCTTTTTAAATAGTAGGCTTATGGCTTGTCTGTAACAGCGCAGGAGCTGACACCAGAGTTGAAACTAAGATGCGTTCCTGTAATCATGGGCTCAGACACTAGATGGCGCCACATTCTCCTCTGAGCCTGAACCACAAGTTTCCCAGCAGAAAAAAATTCAAGAGCTTGAACAGCATTAGATTTTTTGCTGTTACCAGGCATCTTCCCAAGATTTACAGACTTCGCCCCAGCCAATAACTCCAACTTTACCCAAATAAGTGAGAAGACATTTGTTGAGTACTGTGTATCAGTCTCTGGTGGAAACAGGGCCTTGGTTCAGACAAAAGCCATTCAGCCCCTTGGGAATATAGGCAATCTCAACGCCCCCAACTCTCCTCCTCAGCCCTCCACCATCCTCCCCAGCCCTCCATCATCCTCCCCAGCCCTCCATCATCCTCCCCAGACCTCCACCATCCTCCCCAGCCCTCCATCATCCTCCCCAGCCCTCCACCGTCCTCCCCAGCCCTCCACCATCCTCCCCAGCCCTCCATCATCCTCCCCAGGCCTCCATCATCATCCCCAGCCCTCCATCATCCTTCCCAGCCCTCCATCATCCTCCCCAGCCCTCCACCGTCCTCCCCAGCCCTCCACCGTCCTCCCCAGCCCTCCAACCCCCCAGCCCTCCATCATCCTCCCCAGACCTCCACCATCCTCCCCAGCCCTCCATCATCCTCCCCAGCCCTCCACCCCCCCAGCCCTCCACCGTCCTCCCCAGCCCTCCACCATCCCCCCAGTCCTCCACCATCCTCCCCAGCCCTCCATCATCCTCCCCAGCCCTCCACCGTCCTCCCCAGCCCTTCACCATCCTCTCCAGCCCTCCACCATCCCCCCAGCCCTCCATCATCCTCCCCAGCCCTCCACCGTCCTCCCCAGCCCTCCACCGTCCTCCCCAGACCTCCACTGTCCTCCCCAGACCTCCACCGTTCTCCCCAGACCTCCACCATCCTCCCCAGCCCTCCACCATCCTCCCCAGCCCTCCATCATCCTCCCCAGCCCTCCACCCCCCCAGCCCTCCACCGTCCTTCCCAGCCCTCCACCGTCCTCCCCAGTCCTCCACCATCCCCCCAGTCCTCCACCATCCTCCCCAGTCCTCCACCATCCTCCCCAGACCTCCACCGTCCTCCCCAGACCTCCACCATCCTCCCCAGACCTCCACCGTCCTCCCCAGCCCTCCATTGTTCTCCCCAGACCTCCACCATCCTTCCCAGACCTCCACCATCCTCCCCAGACCTCCACCACCCCCAGCCCTCCACCATCCTCCCCAGACCTTCATTGTCCTCCCCAGCCCCCCACCATCCTCCCCAGCCCTCCATCATCCTCCCCAGTCTTCCACCATCCCCCAGCTTTCCACCGTCCTCCCTAGCCCTCCACCATCCTCCCCAGCCCTCCATCATCCTCCCCAGTCTTCCACCATCCCCCAGCTTTCCACCGTCCTCCCTAGCCCTCCACCATCCTCCCCAGCCCTCCACCGTCCTCCCGAGCCCTCCTGCTTCCCCCCCTTCCCCCCAGGAAGCTCCAAAAGAATCAGGGCAGGTGACAAAGTGAAGAAGAGTTGGAGCTGAGGGAGAATGTGGTTATGCTGTGGATATCGCTCTGTATAAATAAAACACTGATTGGCCAGTAGCCAGGCAGGAAGTATAGGCGGGACTAACAGAGAGGAGAATTGAGGGAACAGGAAGGCAGAGGGGGAGACTGTCTACAGCCGCCACTAGGACAAGGAAGATGTAAGGTACCAGTAAGCCACGAGCCACGTGGCAAAGTATAGATTAATAGAAATGGGCTGAATATAAGAGTAAGAGCTAGACAATGACAGGCCTGAGCTAATGTCCAAGCAGTTTAAATAATATAAGCATTTGTATGTTTATTTTATAAGTGGGCTAAGGGACTTCCAGGGCTTGGCGGGACCCGGAGAGAAAACTCTCCAGCTACATGGTTATGATTCTCTCTCTCTTTACTTAGAGAAAGGAAAACTGGTGGAAGCCCAGAAAAGACAGCGAAGTCACCCAGGGCGGCACAGCCTGGCAGACCAGCACCCTTATCCAGTTTCCTGCACGCTGTCCTCATCATTCCACTCAGGAACTCCGCTCCCCTTGAGAGCCGAGCAAGCAAATGAGAGGTGGGGAACGTTCTGGTCGTGTTTCTCAGACTGACTCACGTGTCCTACCTCAGGGGAAGCTGCGCGAGCGGCAACATGACCTCCCACAGAACCGCCACGTCTGAACACAGGTGGCCATGCTTTCACCACAGGCCCCTTGCCCAACAGGTCTTGCTCACCGGTGTCAGGAACCAACATGCTTGCCTTGCACAGCCCCAAGGAAGGGCCACCCCTTCCCCACCCAGAACAGCTGCTCTGAGCCTCTGCTTGCTCCCAGGCATTCCTGGTGTTTGCCTGGCTGGGATGCAGCCAGAGCAAGGAACCAGGGGGCCTGTCTCCTGGGTAGGTCGGTTCATCAGCTTGGGTGAACAGCATCCCCTCCCTGGGCTGTCCCGCCCCAATCTGGGAGAAAAGGGGCGGGGGGGGGGTTACATTGGAGCCTCTTTAATCTTAACCGTGTGAGGCCTGTTTGTTGCACGGGCGTACCTCTCACAGTTATTAGAAGTGATTCCAGCACCTCATGGGATTGATGTAAGTAGGTCACTGTAGGTTCTCTGATCTACATACTGTAAATATTGCAAGTGTGTGTTTTCTCTATTTGTTTCTCCCCCTTAAAAAAGTTAACTAGAGGGCCAATCCTCTTGACATACATCTGTAATCCTAGTATTAGTCTGAAGCAGGAGGATTATTGTTAGTTCGAGACCAGCCTGAGGCTACATAGTAAGACCCTGCATGCCCCCCCCCACACACACACACAAACCCTTTAATTAGGGAATTTTCCTCACATAAGAAAAGGATCGTGGGGTAATTAAGGGCTGGAGAGCTGACTCAGCTGCTCTTGCAGGAGACCTGAGTTCAGTTCCCAGTACCCACATTGAACAACTCACAACCACCCATAACTCCAGCTCCAGGGAATCTGACACCCCCGGCCTCTGAAGGCACCTGAATGTGTGACACACATACAGAGCGCTAAATAAAAATGTGTGTTTTTAGATGGGATAATCAGACATATTATTACATGTGGTAACTAAAGAGCAGATAAGTGAGTAAACCATTGTTTTACACTTTCTATTTTCACAACAAAACACTGGAGCAGGGCAGTGGGGAGGATGTGGTTTACCCCTTGCTATGACCAGGAAGTATTCTGAACAAATTACTTAACCCCTGTGGGGCCTTCTTCATCTCTCAAAAGGGGGTGCTAATCATAGCACTCCCCTTAGGGCTGTTGTAAAGCCTTTACAAGAGCGACTGTGCATAATCAGTACTCAGGAAGTGTTATTACTGTTTGGGGGGGTGTTGTTGTTGTTGTCTTTGGTTTTCTGAGACAGAGTTCCTCTATGTAGCATTGGCTGTCCTGGAAATTGCACTGTAGACCAGGTTGGCCTCAAACTCACAGAGATCCACCTGTCTCTGCCCCCCCCCCCCCCCCGAGTGCTGGGATTAAAGGCGTGCGCCACCACAGGCCTGCTAGAAGTGTTACATCTTGCTATTATTACTCCTGGGACCAAGCATGGTGACTCGTCTGCAGATTAAGAGATGAAAGAGAGGACTACCAGATGTGGGGGCGGGCGGGTGCCCTTCAGCAAGAAGGCAGCCATGCAAGCCATTGTAACTCAGAGAGAAGAACGTCTAAGCTTGGGGTGTGCGACCCTGGGTGGAGCGTTCCAGTCAGCTTAGGGTTTCGGTTCGCGGCGGAGAGTCTGATTGGGAAAGGAGGAAAGTGTCACAACAAGGGTGCAGGAAATCAGCCCCAAGCTGAGAGCCCAGAAGAGCAGGCTGATGGCGGGAGCCAGGCAGAGGGCAACTTGTCTAAGCCACACTGGAGTCTAGTCATGCATGCAACCAAAGGCAGGCACAGAAAGACTTAGTGGGAAAGGGACAGACAGGCTGACACTTGGGAAAGCCTGTGCTCATCTTCTGTGGGGGTGTCCCCAAACAAAGACGAGCCAGAGACAGGAAGGCCCGTGAGGAGGCGACGCCTGTCCCTGCAGCACACGCCACATCATCTTCATTTGTATCCAGCCATTTCCTGATTTAGCACCTGTCTCCCCTCTGGACCAGGATCACAGTAAAGGCAGGATCCCATTTGTCTCGCTGTCTCCTGAATGTCTCCTTCATGTCCAAAGTGGTGCTCTCTGAACAGAGAGGTGCTCCCCAAGTATCATGAGCCAAAACCCAAGTTTCTTTCTTGATCAACAAAAAGCTAAGTGTGTTGGGGGGAGGGGGGTGGCGGCGAGTGCAGCTGCTTCTGGAGCTTAGGCCTCTGGTTAAGGGAGTAAAGGGGGAGCTGGGAAAAGAGGATGCTGGTATGTTGGGGCTTCAACCCTAGGGATGTGGAAATGGGGAGCGTCCTAGTTAGGGTTATCATTGTTGTGATGAAACATCATGACCGAAAGCAACTTGGGGAGAAAAGGGTTTATTTCACTCACAGTTCCATGTAACAGTTCATCATCAAAAGCAGTGAGGGCAGGAACTCAAGCAGAGCAGGAACCTGGAGGCAGGAGCTGATGCAAAGGCCATGGAGGGTGCTGCTTCCTGGCTTGCTCCTCATGGCTTGCTCAGCCTGCTTTCTTATAGAACCCAAGACCACCAGTCCAGAGGTGGCACCACCCACCACGGGCTGGGCCCTCCCCCATCAATCACTAATTAAGAAAATGCCTATAGCTGGATCTTATGGAGGCCTTTTCTCAGTTGAGGCTCGCTCCTGTGTGATGATTCTAGCTTGTGTCAAGTTGACATAAAACTTGTCAACACAGGAAGGGAAGAGATAGGAAGCAGGTAATGCCTAAGCTTTAGCTTAGGTGATGTAAGGATCCTTGGTTCCCCACTTACATGGTGGGGATGAGAATTTGGGTCTGAAACCAAGTGAGATGGATGGAGAGACATCTAGGTATTAGTAGAAAATCAGATCAGTATCTTAGATGTCTGGCCTGGCATAGAGATTTGGAAAGTAATGCTATGCAGATAGCAAATGGCCCAGGTGCATATGCATAAAAACATCTAGGGACTGGAGAGATGGATCAGAAGTTAAGAGCACATGTTGCTCCTGCAGAGGGCCCAGGTTCCACTCTCAGCATCCACATGGTAGCTCACAACCATTCATAACTCCAGATCCACGGTATCCAAAGCCCTCTTTTGACTTCCATCGGCACCGGGCACTCATGTGATGTACATAAATGCATGCAGGCAAAACATTCATACACATAAAATAAAAAATATAAAGCCAGGCGGTGGTGGCACATGCCTTTAAACCCATCACTCAGAAGGCAGAGTCAGGCGAATCTCTGTGGTCACAGAGATTCAAGGCCACAGCTGTAGGTCCAGAGTCCATGGGCTCCTGTCATGACCTTGACCTGCCTGGCTCGTACAATCCCTTCCTTTCTTTAGGACTCCCAAGCTTGGCCCAGTGCTTGGCTGCGGATCTCTGCATCTGCTTCCATTAGTACTGGATAAAGGCTCTATGATGACAATTAGGGTAGTCATCAATCTGATTACAAAAGGCCAGTTCAGACACCCTCTCCACTGTTGCGAGGAGTCTTAGCGGGGGTCATCCTTGTGGATTCCTGGGGTTTTCCCTATGCCCAGCTTTTTTACGTGGGTGCTGGGGGTCCAGGTCCTCATTCATGGGCGGTAAGCAGCTGACCGACTGAACCGCCTCTCAGCTGTGCAGTCTGTGTGTTAACATGGTCTCCTGATTCGCTGATTGGTCTTAGCATGTGAGAGCCAGTGGTCTGGACTGTATTATCTTATGCTGACGAGGAAAATGGGACCCAGAAAAATAAAAGATGGGACTTGCCTGGCACCACTGTCACACTGTGGGTAGCAGCAGGACAAGATCCAGACATCTGAAGAAGATTCCAGGCGGCTGGGGCCAACTGAGGCACCCCTGGGGCTGGTGTGTTCACAGCAGGTGATGTTTTAGGAAGAAGTGCACCATGGAGAAGTCTGCAAAGCTCCCCCAGACATCAGTCTCCTAGGCGGCCACTCCAGAGCGGTGTAGACCTCACGGGAAGTCACCAGAGACAGTACATTGTCTGTGTCCCCAGGGGCTTTACCATTGCAGAACTCCTATGTGAGTTACAGCCCAGTCAGGAAATAGATCAAATTAGCAATTTAATGAGGGAAAATTTAATACAAATTGTTCCCTGAAAGATGTCTGATGACTGAGACCGCACCGCGTGTGAGCCCTAGCTGGTTTTTCCAGGTTTCCTTAGCATGAGCATCGCCCCGGTACCTTTCTTCTCCAGTCTCTGATCACCCTCTTGTGTGCTCTTTCCCTTCACATTTCCTTCAGAATCTTCAGAATGAGTCACTCAGAAAACAGAAGAACATTCTCTCTTGACTGAGCTCCAGACTCGGAGGCCCCGATATCTGCCACACAAATGCCAGCTGCCCCTTATATCCTCTCCAGTTGTCAAGGATGGCCATTATCTTAGAGTCCCGCCCCTCCTCGCGCCCGCCCCTCCTCGCCCCCGCCCCCGCCCACGCTTTAGGCCCGTCTGTGACTTGGCCCTGGGACCTCTGCAGCAGCTTTCCTCCGGACCCTTGTCTGAACCTTCGGGAGACCAAGCGATCACCAGCTCTCGGGTGTCTTCCCGCTCTCACCTTGCTCTCCTCCAATCCTGCAAGGAGGGCGGGTGTGGCTCAAAATTCACAGTGGTAATGCCGCCACCCTGCCTAAAGTCCTTTGTTGGTTTCCCATAGTTGGAGACTAGGATTCCAGACTGAATCCTCCAGCCTCAGCCCCACTCCACTGTGCCCCCTACTGGCAGGCTAGGAGAAAGGCAGGACAAGAGTAGGTGGCCCTGAGCCCTGCCCAGCATGGCTCCCTCTTTCCTTGCCCCGAGAACTGCTCTCAACTTCTCCAGTCTCCTGGCCACTCCAAACCCAGGGTCTCTGCCTGCTGACTTGTAGCTCCGCACACCTGTCAGATATAAGGACCTCTTTACACAGTCGTCTGTTTAAATTACACACATGCACACATGCATTTTAAGACCTACAAGTGTTTAAAGATTACTTTCCCAACCCTCACCTCCAGGGTCTCACTCTGTAGCCAGACAGGCTCAGGAAGGATGACCTCCTCTCAGTCTCCAAAATGTTGGGGTTTACGGTTGTGTGCCACTATGCCCGGCTTACTGAAGTCTTGTTGGTTCTGGTTTGGTTGCACGTGTGTGGACTCTGGAGTTCTAGGCGCCAGATGCCGTTCTAAGCTGACCCTGTCGGCGCATCGCCTCACTCACCCCTCACAACTGCCATGGGAGAGATCCCTTCCACGCTCGGCTTCTCCCTCCCCATCTGCAGGTGGACAGCCTCCGCACACGCTGACATGCTGCAGTTCACCGCAGCCTCTTACTGCTGAGGGATCTGCAGTTTAGTCCACATCTGTGGTGGTAATCTAATTGTATTGAAATATTATTTTGATTTGTATTGAAATATTAATTTGATTGTATGTTAATAAATAAACTTACCTGGGGTCAGAGAACAGACAAGCCACTAGTTAGTCAGTGATAGCACACGCCTTTAATCCTGGCATTCCAGAGATAGAAATCCCTCTGGATCTCTGTGAGTTCAAGGCCACATTGGAAATAGCAACCTTAGAAGGTGACAAGGACTTAAATAGTCCAAGAGAATTATCACCTGAAGCTGAGAAAGAATTAGCCTTGGTAGAAAAGAAAGTGCATGAAGGACACGTGAATCGTATTGATCCAAAGCTGGATTGCATTTTGGTTATCTTACCTTCTAGGCGTTCTCCTACTGGAATATTAATGCAGAGGGAAGATATTATATTGGAATGGATATTTTTACCAAATAAACCAAATAAAAAATTAAAAACTTATGTGGAAAAAATCTCTGACTTGATTTACAAAGGAAAATTGAGACTTCGTCAATTAGCAGGCATAGACCCAGCAGAAATTGTCGTACCATTAACTAAGGAGGACATTGAAAAATTATGGACAGAAAGTGAACCTTGGCAAAGAGCTTGCAGTAATTTTTTGGGAGAAATTAACAGCAAATATCCCAAAAGCAATAGAATTGATCTTATAAAGAGAGCTGAATGGATCTTGCCTCGAATTGTACGGCAAAAACCCATATCTGGAGTTCGTACATTTTATACAGATGCCAACAAAGAAGGAAAGGCAGGTTACAAATCAGAAAATTTAAGTAAAGTGGTTCAAAGTCCGTATAATTCAGTGCAAAAATCAGAATTGTATGCTATTCTGTTGGTATTAATGGATTTTTCAGAACCTCTCAACATAGTAACTGACTCTCAGTATGCTGAAAGAGTGGTGTTACATATTGAGACTGCAGAATTTATCCCTGATGCTTCAGAATTAACTTCACTATTTATTCAATTACAAGATACAATCAGGAAAAGGAATCATCCTTTATATATAACTCACATTCGATCCCATACTGGTCTGCCAGGCCCTCTCGCACAAGGCAATGAAGAGATTGATAAATTATTGATAGGAAATGTGCTGGAGGCCTCAGAATTTCATAAAAAACATCACGTTAATAGTAAAGGTTTAAAAAAGGATTTTTCCATAACCTGGCAACAAGCCAAAGAAATAATAAAGAAATGTCCTACTTGTTCCTTCTACAATCAGACGCCATTACCAGCAGGATGTAACCCAAAGGGTACTCAGAGAAATGAAATCTGGCAGATGGACGTGTTTCACTTTGCAGAATTTGGAAAATTGAAATATGTACACCACACTATCGATACTTATTCAGGATTTCAATGGGCAACTGCTTTGAGTTCTGAAAAAGCTGATTCTGTAATCACTCATTTGCTAGAAGTTATGGCCATCATGGGTATACCTGCACAAATCAAAACTGACAATGCTCCATCATATGTCTCTGTTAAAATGAAACAGTTTTTTGCTTATTACAATATAAAGCATATTACAGGCATACCACATAATCCTACAGGTCAAGCAGTTATAGAAAGATCAAACAGAACTCTAAAGGATATGCTAAATAAACAGAAATGGGTAACAAAAACCCCCAGAAATAGACTGCATAATGCTCTTCTAACTTTGAATTTTCTGAATGCCAATGAGAAAGGAACAACAGCTGCAGAGAGACATTGGATAATAGAAAAAACTACAGAATTAAATCAGCCTATATACTTTAAGGATGTGCTGACCTCAGAATGGAAACCAGGGTATGTATTACATTGGGGACGTGGTTTTGCTTTTGTTTCTACAGGAGAAGATAAGCTGTGGGTACCATCAAAATTGATAAAGGTTCGATTTGAACAAGAGAGACCTCTTAATTAGAGGAGGTGATAGTTCATCAACCAGCATGAACATCCAATTTAAACTAACTTGTATCAATAATACATGCCTTTTCATTTAATCAGATAATAACTTGTCAAAAGGAAACATCCCCAAAATTAGTCTTGGGGAAAGGTTTTTGTTTTTGTCTTTTAGGAGAATGAAGGTTAAGGAATCTGAAGAACACTGGACAAATGAGACAACTGAAGAAAAGGGACAAATCATCTATCCCAAGAAACAGAGTGAAACGGTGTATGGGTATATATTATCTAAAAAAATTTTATGTCTTCCTAAATGTTTGTTTCTGCTTTTCTCTAAAGATTTAACACTATTGGTCTTCTAACAGTCCCAGTTCAATTAAAATTTAAAGCTGACTTTGGAGTTGGAGAATGGCTCTCTCCTTCTTTAAAATCAAGCATGTTGTTAAAAGGAAAATGCAAACTCCCTGTATCATGCCAGAATAAGAGCCATTTCTGCTATGGTACAGGACAAAAGCAAAATTAATTAAGGGACTATTCTATTACTAATCTCAACTCTTTGATTCTATTCTGATTCTTTAAACTGTTCTCAAAGTATAAATTTTATATCAAAATTTACAAGATTAATATATATATATACATTTTAAACTTTGTTAAGATATGAATGGTCACATAGAGTACTAACTAATTCTAGAAAAAAGGCTAGCTGCATATATATGTTTTTGTGTTCGAGTCTCTTATCAGTTTTCTGCAGGAAATCACGGCCTGGCCTAACATCAACTGAAGTCTCCAGAAAGAAGATGGGGCCCCACAACAACAACAATTCCACGTGGACAATAATAATATCATTAAGCTGACAAACATCATCCACAGATCAGCTTTGAACTACAAGGTGCTCAGAGCAATTTTGAGATGACTAGCTGAGATGATCCAGTCTCAAAGACTACTTGAATAAGGACTTGAGATAAACCCTGAACTTTGGCATTATACACAGACTGGATAATGAAGGATATAGTTACCTCTCTTAGAATTTGACAATTAACCTAAAATTTTTCTTTCAGGATAAAGAAAACTTCGCCCATACCCAGCAGGAAGCAATTTTAAGAATACGACGCCCACATTCCCAAAGAGGTGGTGTGGGGCGGGTGGGTTTTTGGTCTTTTTAATGGGTTTTGGGTCTGGGATAATTTTCAGTATTTAGGGGGGTTGGTTACAAGTTATTGTCAAGGGTTAGGAAAGAGGCTAAGCAAAGGAGATTAGATTTAAAGTTCTTGTTTAAAAAAAAAAAAAGAGAAAGAAAGAAAAGAAAAAGACAATTACTAGTTTTAAATACTTTACATTGGATTGAATTGTTTTATATTGTACACAAATTTGAAACTGATATTGTTAGAAAATGCTATATGTATATTTCTAATTGTATTTATTCCATCCATTTAACAATGTAATGCAAATTTCTGATCCTTGAATGTTATTATTATCAACTATTAGGATATAAAGAAATGAAAGCTAGTAGTTAGACATTATCATAGAACTTGTAGTCATATTAGATATGTTTTAAAAATTGAGCAGAGATGTTTTAGACAGGTCATCTTCAAACCCTTCAGAGATCTACAGAATATGGCATTTAAAATGTTTTAATAACTTAGAAAATTTTTCTTTTTTGAGACATGTCGGCTCCTGGCAGTACCAATCTACTTTAGAGAAAATATGGGCATTGAAGAAACTGCATATGGAGTCAACTTTCATTCTGGCAAAAGTTAGCCACTGGACAACAAAGTATCCTCGAATCAACAGGACAAAATGGACAGACAGATCACGAAACAAGGGACTACTGATTCTTGCCAAAACAAGTGTGATTATGGCTTTATCAAAAGGCATCTTCTGAGGCCAGGACAATATGGTCCCATCCCTGAAGTGGCCTTCGCATCCGGAAAAGGTACGGTGCCCTTTTCTTCGAAGGCAGCTTAACAGGCAGAGGGCCGATGGATTCTGTTGTACAATGGAACAGCAGCTGAAAGCTCATGCCTCTCAAAAGTAGACTGGCATTTAATAGAGGGATGTGGAGAAGAAGGGGATGCTGAGATGAAGCCATATATACACAGCCAAGAAGAATGGACAGCTGAATTAAAAAACTGTCAACAATTTCCAGAATTTAAAATCCTGAATCATGACAGGACACTAGTGGAATTCAGGTGTTTCTGGTACGTGGACTGCTCTCACCCAATGTGAGGTTGAACTGTTGACCTTGTGTACATCCTACTTCACAAATGAGTCTGTCAGATACACTAAGCCTATAGGCTGAAGATGATGCCCCAACACTGCGGAGAAACCTCAGGTGACTGCCCAGGCAGCTGGCTGTTTCTGTCAACTCACAAAATTTTTTTGGAAGTTGCTTGCATGCACTTCCTGTTTTTATTTTTGTTAGCTAATATTATTCCCTTCTTGGGTCTCTGAGGGAGTTGAAGATTAGTTAGTTATGGTTGAAGATTAGTTAGTTATAGTTGAAAATTAATTAGGATAGAAAGTACATTAGATACATCTTGGAATTATCAAAATAGGATAGATAATGGAATTATTTTCTCTGATTCGTCAAATACCTGTTTAGGTATTTATTACTTGTATATATTGTATATAGTTATTGTACTTTTGTATATAGTTTTTCTTTTGTTAGTCATAACCTTTTGCTTTTTTTCTTTTTATTAAAATAGAAAAGGGGAAATGTGGTGGTAATCTAATTGTATTGAAATATTATTTTGATTTGTATTGAAATATTAATTTGATTGTATGTTAATAAATAAAGTTGTCTGGGGGTCAGAGCTATTAGAGCCATAGCAAGAGTGTGGCGGTGGTGGCACACGCCTTTAATCCCATAGATATCTGTGTGTTCAGGGTCAGAGCTATTAGAGCCATAGCAAGAGTGTGGCGGTGGCGGCACACGCCTTTAATCCCATAAGATCTCTGTGTGTTCAGGGATACAGCCAGCATTGGAGACATATGCCTTTAAGACCTAGGGGGCTGTACATTCAGACAGTGACGAGGCAGTCATGTGTTTGGGTTTACAACCAATGAGAAGGCAGAACAACATACTTTAAAAATACGAACCGACAGGAAGTAGGTCTCTTTTCGCGAAGCTGGGACAGCAGGAGGAAGGGTGAGATTTTAGCTCTGAGCTCTGACCTCTCGGCTTTCTCTTTTACATTGTTTCTGTGTTTCTTATTTAATAAGACGGTTGGTTACATCTACACACATCTTCAGCACCCCACAGCTATTCTTATTCAATGACACAACCTGACATTTCCATGCCCACCTCTCCTCTCACTGGCCTCTGTAGACCTCTTCTAACCACCTCTGGTACAATCCCAGCAGAACCAGTCACTACACCTCTGCCACCACCCTTATTTCTAGGTGTAACGCCTACAGTTCCTCATGACACCAGGTTATGGGACTGTCTCAACTGGGCTGTAAGAACCAGGATCGCGATCATATCCCAGGTCTTCACTTCACTAAAGTTTAGCAAAATGTCTGACTGTGGGCCCCGTAAATGTTCAATGAATGAATAGATGGCCGGCCAGCTAGAAAAGCAGGTATAAAGCACATGTGCATCAGTATCCAGGCTCCCTCTATTCTGTGAGTCCGACACTTGCCTGCTTCTTCAGGCCCTGAAGCAGGTAGTAGAGGCCTGACGGCAGAGGAGGAAGACATGAGAGAGCAGAAACCGGGTCCAACCTCATCCCATGATTCCTGTCCTGCTTCTCAGCTTGCTGCCCACGGCGAGTGGGAGCCAATGCTTACAGTGTCCACCCATGCCTGCGCTCAGGTTCAAAATAAGCAATGCTGACTTTATGAGGCTGTGGATGCGGGCCTGGGGATGCCCAGGAAATGCCCAGGTGTGCATCAGCCATCTAAGGTGCTTCCAAGACAGTGGTGTACCCTACCTACACCCTAGAGCCAGCTAGGGAGTCATTTAAAGACTGGAGCCAGTCTTAGGCCCTCACCCAGATCCTGAGGAAGAGCATAATAGGTGTCACGTCGAGACTGCAGGCAATGGCTAGGAACCAACCTGCTGAGAGACCTACAGACCTGGGGGAGTGGAGTCTGACAGCCTGAGAGCCCTGACATCCACACATGCGCTGTAACACACACACTTCCTCCCCCAAATAATACTTCCTCCCCCAAACAATGATTCTTTAAAAACTCTACATTTTAGAAAGTCTTAAAATGGAAAACCTATCAATTTTCTAATCCCGAATACTTCACGATGATATAAATACATCATCATTACCAAATTCTTAGTAAAAATTCATCAGCTGAAAAAGTCATAACAAAGCTCAAGTGTTTATTAAGAATTAAAAATACTGTAAATAAGCCATACAGTTCATTTCACAGTAAACTAACAAACCTTGTTTTTCTTTTCAGCTTTTTTTTTTTAATTTTTCTTTTCTTCTTTTTTTGGGGGTGGGGTGAGTGGGAAGGGCAAGGCAGCCATTGAAGAAGGACAGCTCTGAGGGCACGGGACAGCAACAGTCACAGAAATGCAGCACACATGGTCCTCACTGACAGACAGGCCGGGCGACAGGAGACTCGCTCAGGAACACTGTGACAAAACAAAAAGAGCCGGCTCACCGCCCCAGGGAGGTGCCCACATCCTCTGTGGGAAGTACAGCTCCGAGGATGGCAGACACAAAGGCCTCCCCTCTGGGATTCCAAACGTCCTCGGTGACCCCTCCCCTACTGTGGCGGCACAGGTGGGTCACCGGGAGGTAAGGAAGGGCACCTCCCGGGGCGGTTTTCACACTCAGAACCTTCTGAATTTGCATAGTTGCCTTGGATATCACTAGACTCAGGGACAGAAAGGGACCCCGCCTCTGGAAGTGACCCTCAAGCAGAAGGCTCTGGGGCCCTGGCCTCCTCCCATTCAGAGCTCACATCTGTGGTTCTTACCAGTTCCAAGTGGAAGACAAGAGACATAAAAACTCGGGCCGAGAGTATAAAAAAAGTGAAATTGATTTTCCTTAAGGACAATTAACGTGCCTCCCCCTGCTGTTGCTGTGCTTCACCACAGACCCGTCCGCCAGACAGGATTTCTTTATTTCTTTTTTTTTTTTTTAGGTTAATCTGCTCCCTGTCAATCCCCAGTTAAAGCCACTGTGGTCTCCCTGACAACAGACACCTTTCTGCACAGGGCTGGGCCTTCAGGAAGCTAAACCAAAGGCAGAAACAGGATTTCAGAACCCAAGGGTGTGTGGTAATAACTGCAAATAAATTAACCGGGCACAGAGCACCACGCGGTCATGCTCAGATGCTGTCTCCTGCTTTTCGTGGGGGAAGGGGGAAGAGGCTGGGGGGAGGGTCCCTGGGAGGGAACAATGATTTTGTTTTGTTTTGTTTTGTTTTTTGGTCGTAAGAAACTGGACTATAAATGTGTGCCCCGCACAAGCAGTTCATTTAGATGTTTTCATGGATCTTTTCAACTTTCACAGACAACCTATCCAGATCATTCCTCAGGTCATCCAGCAAGCCCTTGGCTGATTCCAGGTTGTTTTCATTTGTTTCGATCTTGACGGAGTAGGCAACCAAGCTGTCCACGGCAGTCCTGAGCATTTTCAAGTCTGACTCCACTTGGCTCACTGAGGATTTCAGGTTGTCTAGAGAGGAGAGTCTATCCAGGAAGTCCTGGGGAGGCAGGCCCGTGGCCCGGGCGTGGTCCTGGCCGAGCATCGAGTGCACCTGTTCCTGCAGCGACCCCACTGTGTCGGGGAGTTCACCCACACTTCGCTGCAGCTCCTTCACTTCGCCGGCCAGCGTCAGCTGGACCTCCCCCAGGCTCCTCACCGTGCTGGCCAGCTCAGAGGAGGACCCCAGGCTCTCCAGGTGCTCCTGCAGCACAGCCAGGCGCTGCTCGTACTCCTGGCTCTTAGACAGGAGGGACTCGAGGCTCTCCGTGTGGCGAGCAGAGGCCACCTGCATGGAGTAGACTCCATCCTCCACATACTGGAGCCTGGCACCGAGGCCCTCGATCTGCCGCTGGAGCTCATCTAAGGCTTTGGAGTCTTTGAAGACGGTGGCCTCCTCTGCCCCATGGGCCTCGGCCTTCAGCTGCTGCAGCTCTTCTTCCAGTCTCCTGATGTCCTCCGGGAGGCGAGAGGAGGACTCCTCAGACCGCAGAAGCTTCTCGGTGAGGGCCTCCAAGGCCAGGCGCTCTGAGTCAGCTGCCTGCTTGAACGCCTGCTGTTCCTGCTTGAGACTGACGAGCTCCCGGACCTCTGTGTAGACATCCGATTCCATGGTCTGGAGGGAACTCTGCAGGGCCTCAATGTCCCTCTCCCTGGACTTCACAGAGGCCTGGACCTCCTTCAGGGCCTTCTCCAGGATTTTCAGGTCCTGACTGCGATCGCCCTTGGATTCTTCCAGGGAGGCAACCTTCATCTTGACGTCATTTATCTCCTTCTGGCTCCTCTTCTGGACATCGGTGAAGATGGCGATGTTGTCATTGATGGACTTGGTGAGCTCCGTTAGGCGCTCCTCCACCGTGTTCTCCAAGGATGTGAAATCCCGCTCCCGGGCATCCTTGACCACATGGATCCCGTCCGACAGATCTTTGAGAATCTCATTCTGCAGCTTCTGCAGGACTTCGCTGATACGGTTCATCTCGCTCTCCCCCTGCTTCACAGCTTTCTCTGTGAGGTCCTGTTTATGCTGAGAACTTCTCAAGATGGACTCGAAAGTCCCAAATGTGGCTTGCAGAGACTGTACCTAGAAGCAAGATCCAGAGGTCAGCCACAGAGAGCAGTGTTTGGCGTGTCTGTACACATTACCGCGGTTCTCTGCACTACCTGCTGTATCCTCCTTGCCAGCACGCTCCTCTAAGGTAGTTACACGGTGGTTGTAACCAACTGCAGGGTCCCTCCAGGTACTTCAGAGTCGGCTCGTTACCCAACCTGACCAGTCAACACAGTCCGTCTGCCTCTCTCAATCCCTACCTCTCAGTTGACATGACGAGCCAGGGACGGACAAGCGGTAGACAGGCTGATGAGGTGGCAACACCTTTTCCCACTGGATGAGGGAGGCCTGGAGCTGCTCAGACCAGCATGTGGCCAATACCCACCCATCAATCAAGACAGCACACAGGGAGACAGAGCTGAAACAAGGCCAGATCACATTCGGAAGCCGTAACCTACTCTTGAGCTTTCTATCAATCAGAGCATTTCCACCCTCCAATTCTCTCTTCTCTCTTCCCTCCCTCTCTCTATTTGAAGGATGGCTTTCTAACTCTTGCAACTGAGCACCACACAGTTTCCTAGGAAAGAATCTGAGGCACACGGAGACACTTGGCACAAAGTGTAGAGACCAAGGGCAGGTCTATGCTGGTGTGGTCTCTGGCATGTCACTGTCTTCCCTGGACTTCAGTGCCTCACTTAAAAACACAAGCAGTGGGGAGGCATGCAGACCCGAGAGCTGGATGGGCCAGCGCTCTCTGTGCCGGGACCCTGAACGGTGGAGGTGGACCGAGCAGAGCTCCAGAGGACACCGCTGGACTGCGATACACCTTCCCCAGACCCCGCGACCTACCTTTCCCTTTTTGTAAGTCACCCACTAAATAAATCTTCCTTTTTACTAAAAAACACACACACAAGCAGTGGGCCGGATGATTCCTTAGGACACTCTGGCCTTATGAGCACACTGTGACTTTCTTTGCTGCTATACATCCATTCTACATAAACTCCATTCTGAATTACGTTCAATGGGGGCCCTCGGAACGCGCTTGTCTAACACACTGAGAGGCTGTGCTGATCAAACAGCTAGGCCTTATTCTCATGTGAAACCTGTACCATTTGGTGGGGGGAAAATTAAGGAAAGAAGAATAAGAAGGCCAGCAGTGTGGCCTTGACTCTGTAAGTCCCTAGGTTCAACTCCCCATTTCTGGAACACATAAAAGAGACTCACTATGATGTCATGAGGTTGTCACCAGCTAAATCCAAAGTGTGGCGGGTTCTGTAGGATAAATGATGTCATTAATAGTCAACAATTAAATGTATTTTTAAAGGAGGGAGGAAGACATTCTAGATTAAACTAAATTTCAGAGTTTTCAGGAGCTGGAGAGATCGCTCAGTGGTTAAGAGCACTGGCTGCTCTTCCAGAGGACCTCCGTTTAATTCCTGTCAATCACATGGCTGCTCACAATATCCTTAACTTTCGTGCCATAAGATCTGATGTCCTCTTCTGGATCCTCGGGTACCAAGCATGCACACAGTGTACGTGCAGACACAACACCCAAACACACAAAATAAAAATAAATCTTGGGGTGATTTTCTCAATTTAAAAACAGTACAAGCATGTGAAATCAGGGGCACACACACACACACACACACACACACGCACGCACACGCATGTGTGTGTATATATGTGTATAGAGAGAGGCTGTCACTGTGACTGGGCTGATAGCTTAACTGGTAGACTGCTTATCTAGCCTTCACAAGATCTAGATTCCAGCCCAAGCACTTAATAAATTGGGTCTGCAGCACACGCCTATAACATTGGCACTCAGGAGGCAGAAGCAGAAAGATCAGAAGTTCAAGGTCATCCTAAGCTACACGGTGAGTCTGAGGCTAGCCTAGACTACAGGGAATGGACAGAACAAGGCAGGCTCCGGAGCCAGACTGGGTAGGCAAATCTCAGGTCAACGCTTTGCTGCTGTCGGATCTTGAAGTTACACGGTCTGTCTGTGTAACAAAGGGGTGGGGGGCGAACAAAAATAGCACCTGACTCACAGGATCGTCACACGAGAACTAAATGAGTTCAAACCCATCAAGTGCTCAGCTGTGCCTGACTCGTGGATGCTCAACGCACCGCCGCTACCGTCTTCATCCTGGCTAAGCTCTATCTTAAATTCCTCAGAAGCTCAGGAGTCCTAGCAGCACCTTCCACTCAATGCCAAACGTGGAGAAACTGAGACCACCACAGGGATGCAGACAGGATACCCGAGCCCAAAAGCATGCCCACCATGCTCCAGGAACTCAAACTCATATTCACTTCCCAAGTCCCAGGTTGTTAGCAAATGGGGGGGGGGGTCTCTCAAGTCTCTATCTCCATGCATGGGTGATTGTTTAAGGTAGAATTAGCATGGGGGATCCAGAAAGCAGACAATATCCCTCCTCAACCAAACACGGCCAGAGACATAAGAACACCGTGAGGAGGCACTAGAGAGAGGTGACCTCTAAAACTAGGTTAGTAAATCACAATGCCTCCCTGTTCTAAGCATCGCACTTCAAACAGAAGCACGGGTGAGTGGCCGAGCCCAGCACCTGCTCCGTGGCAGGCACTTTCAGTGTTTTCTCAATGGACCAAAGGATGGAGGGATTCAGAGCAACGCCTGGTAGAGCTGGGGGGGGGGGGGCTAGTCCCTATTCAGTACCAGGTTGGCTCTTTACAAATGGCTAGGAAGTGATTTCGATCAGAAACCCTTACCAACCCCCAAAAGGGACCCAGTGTCTCCCCTCCCGAGGGCATTGTAGGATGTCCATCTTTATGCACAAAGAGTTTATAACAATTAATATGCATTAGACATCTGTTCTTCTGGGCTGTGTGGGATGTCCACTGTGTGGTAGGTGATGGGTAAAATGCCAGAGACAAAATACTAGCTAGACCTCATCTCTGCCTTCAGGAAGCCTTGCTGGGGTGAGGATGGACAGACTGATTACCAATGGCTGACAGTCAGCGGAGCACTTAGTGTGCACCAATAACTACACAGAGCGTAAGTGGTGGAGCCCCGCAGCAGAATCCCAGGATGTCTGACTTCAGGACCGAACTATTCCAAAGGAGGCCTAGAGGGCTGCCACCACCGAAAGCAAGCCCTGGCTCCTCTTCACAGAGCCCAGATGAGAAACAAGACAGCACAGACAGAGACTCACTCTCTACCAATAGCCAGTCTTCTCACAAGCTGCCCCTACCAGCCTGAGCTACTTCTGCTTTATGAAGCCTTGGGATGGACCAGGGCACCGGGGGCTTAGCTAGGGCTGTCGCTGAGCTGCCCACATGTGCTGAAGCCCTGGACGTCCTACAGTCCTGTGGTATAGGCAGTCACATATTAAGTGGATAATATACATGATACGTTAAATAGTAGCTTCTTAACACCATTAACTCTTCTCGAGGGCGGTCACTACTTCAACAGCTTCGGAGGCAGGAGGATTCCCGCAAAGCCGGTGCACGGGTGTGCATAGTACATGTGAATGTGCTGCGTGGTGTGGATGCACACACGTGTGCAGGCCACAGGTGGACACTGCTCACCACCTTATTTGTTGACACAAGGCTTCTTACTGGAGCTGAAGCACGCTGAGTTGGCTGGACTGGCTGGCTAGTGAACCCCAGAGACATCTTCCTGTCTGTGATCCCCAACACTGGGATTTCAAGCGTGGACCACCAGGCCCAGCTTTTTACATGGGTCCTAGGAATCTAAACTCAAGTCCTAACACTTTCATAGTAAACACTGACTGGGCCATCCCCATCTCCCCTCCCCTAGCCCCAGTTCTTACAAATCTTGATGGCCCAAAGAGGAAAGTGGTTGGCATACAGCTGCAATGGAAAGGAAAGTAAAACCAGGGGAGAGGTGGAAATAACACCCAGTTTCTTCAACCTGGATTCAAGACATCCCCAATTCGGGCCTCAGTTTCCAACATCCCCTGCCACGCTGTCACAGGAAGGCCTTCTGTCCCTCAGGCATGGTCAAGACTGTCCCCTTCCCTGGATGCTCTCCAGACCCTCTCCCAACAGCTCTGACGGCTACACTGTCCCAAGCCCCCAAATACGGACCCAGGGAACCTCACCAGCTCTCCCTTCCCAAAGTGTGCGCAAGTGACCCACCACTCACACCCACTTAGTGTGCCGCTTTGCACGCTTGCTCGGTGCCTTTTTCTCCCCCAAGTCCTCCACAGGCCCACGCAGAGCCACGCAACCATCAGGCTTCGATAAATATTATGACTGATTAGCAGGTGGGTGGCTGGCAGAGGGGAAACAGGAGCTAAGGATCCCACTGCGGCAGGGTGCAGCAGGCACAGCAGAGCTGCTGACTGGACTCCCTCGCCACTTCTCAGGCTGACTCACTCCAGTTGCTCTTCCAGTCTCAAGAGGAAATTCCTGGTGCTGCACACACAACCCAAGCAGAGACTTGGCAGGGCAAGCAGCATGCTGGGAAAAAGAGGCCGTGGTTCCGGGCTCAGAAGTGGCGGGATTTTTTGTTTCCGTCCAGCAACTGAGTTTCATTGAGCAAAACTATGGTGGAGGCCTGAGGGGGCCTGGGAGGGAAGGGGCTACGCTCTGGCTGGAAGGGTGGAAAAACTAAGCCTTCTGTCTCGGGAGTTGGGTTCAGCCATTCCTGAAACAGCTCTCACTAGGGATTCTTCATCACGTGGTGGCCCAGACTTTCTTAGACAATCTGCAACTCAGTCAGTTGGGGGTCTTTGTCAACTCACTTTATGTTTCTAAACCTCAATTTTCTGGTCTGCAAAATGGAGTCAAACATGTCAGTCTTCCCTCCCTCCAGGGTTAACTCTACGAATTAGAAAATTAAATACATGAGTCTACATACCACATAAATGTGACCTGATACCTTTGGCCTTGCGTTTCCTCTAAAGCTAGGCTACTTCAAAGGCCCACATGGGCTCGTTGGTCCAGTTAAGGACAGGGGACCTAAAGATAGACACTATTTCATCTGAACTTAGCAAGTGACTAAGCTCAGCTCACTGGCTTTTCCTTCCCCCAAGCTCTGGGTCTATTAAAAACTGGCTCGGATGACTCCCACTGGCAGAACCGCGGTGAAGCCGTGACCCAAGGCTTCCAGGGATGTGCTGGCTTCTCTTCTCGCCTCCTTTTCAGGCAACTCTGCCCATTCAGCGGTTTCTAATGCAAAAAGAATGGGCTCCGTTGAGCCTGCCGGCCTCCTTACAGGTCACCGCTAATGTCCTGTGACAGGCCCTTGGCCCACCCTCCCCCGATGCCCTGGCCGTCCTCATAGCCTGCTCCATCCCTCTCCAGGACCATTAACAAAGCGGGTCTGGGGCCGCCCTGGCTACTGGGGAGCTGGGGTGCCAGCTCTTGCCACAAGGCCTGGGCAGGGAAAGGACGAGAGCCCCTTCAGGGAGGGCAGGAGTGGGGTCCCGACCCCGCCAAAGCTGGGGTACCCACCTTCTGCTCGACGCCCTGCAGGCTCTGGCCCAGCTCGTCCCTCTGACGGGAGAAGTCCTGGTGGCCACGCCGGACCTGCTGGACCTCCTCCAGGACGTGATGGACACACCAGCCCGAGAAGGCGGCCGCCGCCACCAGGGCGAGGTAGAAGAGAAAGTTGAGCAGCCGGCCGAGCCTGCGCGAGCAGGACGCCGAGGAGGAGGCGGCGGCGGCGGCGGCGGCGGCCGAGGACCTGCCGCGGTGGCCGCCCCGGTGCGCTTGATTCTGCGGGTGCTGCTGCGGCGGCGGGTGCGGCGCGGGCGGCTGCGGCTGCTGCTGCGGCGCCGGCGGCGGCTTCTTGGCCACGTCATCCGCGCCGCCCGACGGGTGGGCGCCCTTGTCCGAGGGGCTCGCGGCGCCGTGGCCGCCCTTGGAGCCCCTTTGTTTGGCCGAGGGCATGGCGGCGGCGGCGGCGCGGCGGGGTGGGCGAGCGGGGCGAGCGGCCCGGGACGCTGGCTCGGGCTCCCGCGGGGGCTGTGCTGGCGGCACGCGGGCGCGGTGGCGGCGGCGTCGGAGCGGCCCGGAGCGCGGGGTGGCGAGCAGAGAGGCCGGCCGCGGAAGGAGGAGGGGGCCTGGCTCCGCCGCCGCCGCGGCGCCGACCCCGCCTCCCGGGAAGGGAGGCCGAGCCCAGCCCGAGCGGCTGCCACGCAAGCCGGCCGCCGCCCCTCCTCCCTTCGCCGCGACCCCGCGGAGGAGGGCGGGCGGGGCCGGGCAGGGCAAGGCTGGGCGCGGCTGCCGGGGTGGCCGAGCTTCCTAGTGCCCGGGCTACCCTCGAGTGGAGTCGGTGGGGGTGACCCTGAGGCTCGGTGCTGAGCGTGAGCCCCACCTGGGCGGGGTGGGGGGGATGCAGGGGTCGCGGGGAGCACGGCTCTAGAGGGTGGGGACCCGACGCCCCTCTTGCCCACCGCGAATCCTGAGACACCCCTCCCCCAAGGGCCGCCCTGCAAGCCGGCAGCCGGGCCGGTCCTTGTCTCTTCCCAAGGGTTTTTAGGCTCAAAGGACTGCGCCCTGGCACCTTGGATGTGGGCTGCAACTTGTCCAAGGGACTGAGTTACTGTGTGGCCCTCTTGGCCCGGCCAGTCGGCTGTAGACAAAGCCCCTCGCCAGCCCCCTTGACTCTGTTTTCTTTTGGGGTATCATACAGTTTGACCACAGCTTCTGTCCCAGGCAGGCTCTGGGTTGAATGTGGGGAAGCCACCAGCACTCATACTTAGAGGGACACAGGTCAAGGTTGTCGCTTCCACGTTTGTAAAAAGAAACACAACAATGACAGGACCCGGCTTATCAGCTTATTTGGGTTCTGAACCCCTCACGGAAGCCTTGAAAGGTTGGGATATTACATTTGCCCATTTTGTAGGAAGGGAACAGACTGATCCTCAGCCCCAACAGAACGTCTCAAGGTCACACATAGCCACGCTTTGAACCTGCTGCTGGTGCTTCTGAAGCCTGAGGGACTTCCTCTCTGATCAGGAGGGGAACGAGGGCCTGGGGAGCAAACTTGCCCACTATCAGCTCAGATCCTTTGGCTTTCTAGTCAGTCCTGCTCTGGGGCTCATCCCACACACAACTGGCTCCTGGTGCAGTCTTGGTGTGTGCCCGGCGGGAGGAGGGATGCTATTTCTTCTGTCTGTAACCTCCTCCGAATCTGCTCAAGAGGAGAAAGAAGAAAAAGACAAAACCAAAATCTTCCCATCTTGAAAGTCAAGTTCAAATACCACCACTTCCGTACTTTGGCTGTCACGTGCCCAGTACCTCTCTTGGCATAAGCAATGGCAAGGAGACATTGTACATGCACCTTTACAAAAGCAAAGCCTTGCTGAAGGTCCACTCTGTGCCAGAGAGCTGCTACAGATCCCTTCCTTGAGGCCAGCCATTGCTCCTCATTCTTTTCACAGCTCACCCGTAAATCTGCATGGGCGCATGTGTGCCTGCGATCCTTGCATCTGCAGTACACCTGCGGAGCATGCTAAGGGCCAACACCCGCGAACTGAGAGTGTAAATGTGAAGAGAACTTGGAAAGCAAGCCTTGCGCTGTACACACAGTACAGGATGAAGAATAATTTGGAGAGTGGATTTGCATAGTGGGAGAACAGGACGGCTATTTCTGAGGCGGAAGTGGGGTGAGCCCAGGACACCTGTCTTGACTTGAAGGGTGTTTGCTGCCTGTAGAGATGAGCTGGGTGGAGCGGCTGCAGGCTGCAGAAGGTAGCTGAGCAAGCAGAAGAATCTCTGTTATTGTAGGGGAAATAACACAGAGTAAATTAAGTTTGGACTAGAACCTGCTCTAGTGAGATCACCTGCTCTATCCAGAAGAGAACACCCCTCCATGGGCTGAACAGCAGGAGTTATAGCAAAAGCCTCCTACTTCGACAAAGCGCGGGTTCCTCAGCATGCAGGACAGAGGGACAGATGAAAACAAAAAGCTGGGTTGTCCTAAGATGTTCAGGACTACCTTGCTTAAAAACCACCCAAGTTCAAAGTGGGCTTAAAGTTGTCGATGTACAGAGACCCTCCTTCATCGTCTGTGTTAAGAGGACAGGGTCAGTAATTCAGGGTGGCCTGCTGGAACCCAGCCAAGCTCTGGCCTGGAGGCAGGAGCCCTGTCTGCTTTTTGAGCCATGGCTTTGCCACTGCGACCTTGAGAAGTGAACTTAGCCTCCCCTGTGGATTTCAGGGCTACCTTCTCTGTAAAGCACACCTCTAAAGCTCCTTCTTATCATGACATTAATCTGTTCCTTGGAGAAAACAGTCACTTACTTGTTAGTGAAAATAATCAGTTTAGTTTTTTGTCTTGTTTTTTTTTAAGGAGTTACATGTATAGGGCGGAGATGGGAATGGAAGGTTTCTCAGGTTTTTTCCTTTAAGCACTGGAAGAATAGAGGATGACAGACAGAGCAATGGCTCACAAGCACAAGGGCCTGAGTTCGATCCCCAGAGCCTGTGTTAAAGGCCACACCAGGACTGGGAAGATGACTTGGCTGGTAAGAGGATTTGCTGCGCAAACATAAGGGCCTAAGCTCAAGTCCCTAGGACCCACAGAAAAAGCCAGGCCTGGCTGCAAGGGAGCGGAACCTCAGTGCTGGGAGCAAGGTGGTGAGGAGACAGGATGACCGCCCGGCTTGCTGACCGCCAGCCTAGCTCCAGCTTCATCGAGAGATGCTCGTCTCCAAGGAGTAAGGTGCAGAACGATAGGGCAGGACACCTGAAATCTTCTGGTTTTCACAGGAGTGCACATGGAGTTGTGCACTGGTACACACATGTGAACATACAACACACACACACACACACACACACACACACACACACACACACACACACACAAAGTCAGGTTTCACAGCTCCCTGGCCAGCCGACCTAGGTTACTTGATGAATTCCAGGCCAGTGAGAGACCCTGACTCTAAAGAAGAAAAGAGATAGATGGTGCCTAGTGAATGGTGCCTGAGGTTTCCTCTGGACTCTGCATTCACGTGCATGTACGTACACACACACACACACACACACACACACACACACACACACACACACCACCGACACACAGGGCAGGGCCCATGGGTACAATGATCGAGACTGGCTCTGCAATACGCTGACTTGGGGTCACATTCAGTTCCAGAACCTCCGTAGAACATGCTGTCCCTGAACTTTAGTGACTTCATCTATCCAATGGGATAAAAATGGGCTCACCACATTGTGAGGAGTGACCCCCTGTGATGCTGACGTCATAGCGCGTCTCTGTGAAGAAAGGGTACTCATGGCCGTCTGCAGAACCACTCGGGACGGGCGGGGTTTCACAGAGCCCCTGTGTCCAGATCTCAAGGATTTTCTTTCATCGTCATTTCTGGGAGCTCCCCAGGCCATATGTGGCTCACAAACCACAGGCTATGATGTGTTCAACTTTAAAAGGCAGCCAGTGTTTTCCTCTGAAGTAGGGTGTTTGGTTACACCCATAGGAGGAGGGGACTTGCCCAGAGCCATCGTGGAAGTAAAGCTGGTAGGCACTGGGGGTTCTGGAGATTTCCACCCTGCTGACTTCTGTATGGGCACAGCATGCATTCAGGGGACTTGCCCCTCTCTGTTTCCGGATCATCTGAACTCCTTCATCCCTCTTTCCTTTTCTACTCTGAAGTGCGTAGGATGGGACCAGGAAAATGGAGGAGGAGCCAGACACATCTTTTCCAGGAATCCAGCTGTGCCAGGATGCCTCCAGACACCCTCATATTGCATGGACTAAATTATAAGGTCGAGTTCCGTGGGCCTGAAGCCTTGGCCTCCCACATTTCAGCCAGAGTGCCTGAATGAAAAGCCCCCAGGAATGTCAGTTGCTTCCCCTGTGTGCTGAGATGAAAAAGTCCCCGGAAGCCAAGCCACAAGTCCCCAGTGCTCTACAGAATCAGTGGTGCAACTTCATAATTTTCCTTTGGAGAGTCAGGGCCACCCACCTCTCAATGCAACAACGTATTAGCAGTCTTTTTTTTTTTTTTCTTTTTGGCTTTTCCTTCACATTTTACCCAGCATCTCCCACTCCCCCCGAGCTGGTATATCAGGGATGTCAGAGCTGCTCACAACTGGGTAACTGAAATACCCTCCAGCCTGGCCTTGCTGTTGAAGGATATGATGGCTTATTATCTGTGTTCAGCGCAGAAGTCAGCACATCTCCACTAAGACACAAGTCCAACTGTGTCACGTCTTTCCTCGCCAGTCACTCTCAGCTGTTCACTGCTGGGCTGTCACACTGGCCGGTATCCTCAGTGTGCCAGACATCTTAATACCTAGGGACTTTCTGTTCCCCGGTTCCCTTTGTGTTGCCTGGTTAACCTTATCTCCTTGATGGTCTCCTTTTAAAGACCACTTTGTCCTGTATGAACTTCTTTCTCTAGCATTCATTTTTCTCAACTACATATTTGCCTGTTGATTCTTACGGGTTTCTTCTCACACAAATTTAAGCTCCCAGCTCCACAAGCAAAACATTCATTGACTCAGTTTGTATCTCCAGTGCCTAGAATGATGTCTGGTATATAGTAGGGGCTCAATAAATGTTATGACTACCACATTGCTAAAACCCCTTTATGTAAGAGCCAAAGGGCAGGAAGAATGCTGTAAAAATATTATCTATGCAACATGCCAAGGCCATTGCCCTCATGGACTCATAGCGGCTATGGTCGGCTGTACAAGATCAAGCGAGCCAAACGGGGCATAGATGGGGGGTGCGCTCCAAGCCCACCCCTAACGAGGAGCTATTGGCTGGTTGCGGAGGTTTCCGGGATCTAGGGTTAACACTAATTTGACTCAGTGGTATTTTTTTAAGGACATGAAATTTTAATGGGGGGATATATTAGGGGGATCTGTGGAGAGCTGAGGGACAAAAAAAATCAAAATACACTCACACAAATACGTCATTTAAAATAAGAAAAATCTTTAGCTGGATGTGGTGGTGCATGCCTTTAATCCCATCACTGGGGAGGCAGAGGCAGGTGGATCTCTGAGTTCGAGGACAGCTTGGTCTACAGACCTAGTTCCAGGACAGCCAAGGCTACACAGAGAAACCCTGTCTCAAACAAACAAAGATCTTTAAGGGACTGGAGAGATGACTCAGTGGATACGAGCACTTGTTGCTCTTGCAGAGGACCCAGGTTTGGCACCCACATGGTAGCTTTCACCAGCTGTAACACTAGTTCCATGGGATCTGACACCCTCTTCTAACCTCTTCAGAAGGTATACATTCAGGCAAAACACTCATATGCAGAAAATAAAGAAATCTAATTTTTTTCAATAAATCTTTTAAAATCAACCATATTTCTATATATTGTCAGTGAACAATAAACTTTAAAATAAACAAAATTCCTCTAGGGTCTTCTCTTTGATACTATATCGCATTATTCAAATTCATCTATCTAGGGTCTAAGACAACCACATGGAAGAACAGTAGTGGGAAGGAAGCCAGCAACGGCAACCTCCCAGACCCTCTTATGATGATGGGGAAGCTGACGAGGATGCCAATGGGGGTGGTATGGGTGATGAGGGTGGTGATGGTTATAGGATGTGGTGATGATGCTGATGCTAACCACCGAGACCATGATGATGGCTGATACCATAGGGCTGTACTAACTAATACATGCCTGTGTGATCTTTCACACTTCCTGGTTGCCTACTGCATCCTGCAAGCCAACCTCCATGGCCAGAGCTGTGCCTGCATCTCCTCTCAGACTCAATAAATGTCTAAGGTAGGTACCACAGTACTGATACAGCTTACTGATGAAAGTGAGCAAATTTTTCAAGGTGACATGGCTTGAGAATTGTGGTGGACAGCTAGAATCCCGACACTGAGCCTACAGTTACAACAGCACACACATGTAGAGAAATGTAAAAGAAGGCTTAGTGTGTAAGTAGCTGATCCAGCGCCATCTGACCTTCGGATAAGATCCAGATTCTTCATGCTCATCAGGTATCTCACGGGGAGGGAAGAAGACCTCACCTCAGCCTGCCCGTGGACGTGTACTTCCATGTTGATTCTTCTGGTGACACTAGTGGGTGAGTCGTAGGCAGGGGAAGAAGCTCTGAGAAGCACTGGCTGAGCACGGCGCTTCCCATCCTCCACATCTAATTCCTGAACCGCTGGCTGAGCTCGGCGCTTCACATCCTCCACATCTAACTCCTGAACCGCTGGCTGAGCATGGCGCTTCACATCCTCCACATCTAATTCCTGCTCTTCTCCTTTAGCACATTTCTTCCTTCAGCCCCTTCCTGCTCTTTGTACAGCCAGCTGTGCTTCCCCGAAGCTGCCCTGATTGGCCATTCTCTCAGGAATTCAGCTTGTTGTTGCTTTTTCGTGCCTCCATTCTCATCCTGGATAAAATGTCCTGCCAACCACACCTCCAACTCCCAGGTAGGTCCTAGCACTCATCACAGCCTGACATAACTCCTGTCACTCACTGCTGGTCACCCCAGAACAAGGCAGAGCCTGTGACCTCTTCCCGCTTTCATCTCTAGAGCATCAGGGTGGCTGTCTTAAGTAGGGTCTGTTGCTGTGATAAAACACCATGACCAAAAAGCAAGTTGCAGAGGAAAGGGTTCATTGGGCTTACACTTCCAGATCACCGTTCATCACCAAAGGAAGTCAGGACAGGAACTCAAGCAGGGAAGGAATCTAGAGGCAGAAGCTGATGCAGAGGCCATAGAGGGGTGCTATTTACTAGCTTGCTTCACATTGTCTGCTCAACCTGCTTTCTTATAGAGCCCAGGACTACCAGCCCAGAGATGACATCACTCACAATAGGCTGGGCCCTCCTGCATCAATCACCAAGAAAATGACGTACAGGCATTTTCTCAATTGAGATCCTTTCCTCTCAGATGACTCTTAAGTTGACACAAAACTATACAGAACAGCAGCTTACCTAGATAATAAGGGACACTCAACGCAGTATGGATGTATGGATGGGTGGGTGGATGGATGGGTGGATGGGTGGATGGATGAGTGGATGGATGGATGGATGGGTGGGTGGGTGGGTGGGTGGATGGGTGGGTGGATGGATGGGTGGGTGGATGGGTGGATGGATGGATGGATGGGTGGGTGGGTGGGTGGATGGGTGGGTGGATGGGTGGATGGATGAGTGGATGGATGGATGGATGGGTGGGTGGGTGGGTGGGTGGATGGGTGGGTGGATGGATGGGTGGGTGGATGGGTGGGTGGGTGGATGGATGGATGAATGGATGGATGTGACAGTACAGGATCTAGAACTTGGTTTTCAACATCCTCCATTGTCAGGCATTCACCCCTTAGATGAAGGGAATATCAGGACTAAAACTTTGAAAGTTTAGTAAGAGTACGTATTATATGTAAAGCAATGATTTATATGAGGTTCAGACAATACATTATAAATATGTATTGTTAATTTAAGTGGACATGATGGATTCCTAAGAAATGAAGACAGAGAAGTAACTATAAAAATCCTACTCCCCATACGAGGTTTTTATCCTGCCCCGCCTTGCTCACGTACCTCCCACATCTACTTATTAGAATCAGTCACAGCAGCAGGAGGGAGGAGGGTTGGGGTGTGGGAATCCTGCCTCCACAGCCCTCTAACCAGTCTGCCAGCCTTGCCCTCCAGCTATGTGCAAGCTTTTGTTCTTTGTTCAGGTCCCTCTTCCAAGCCCTCTGACCTGGAAAGTCCCACTGCCTCCTTCTCTTTCCCCAGGCCAGTCCCCCTATCCTGGGGCCTGAGCACAAGTGGCGGCCATCCCTGCATCTGTCTGATCCTGTCTGGAAGACGCTGCGCATGTGGTACTGGAGCCTCAGTTTTCATCATTTGAAAAGTTGCGTCACAGGACATGTGAGAAGTAATAAATATTAAAAAGCCCATTGTAAGGTTTACACATATATGTATATATAATATATGTATATATAGTATATATGTATATATAATATACATATATGTGTGTGTTATATATAAATATTTTATTGAGGTGTGAAAACTAAGTAAGTCCAGGCCTCTATCATTCAGAAACTACCTGGGTATCTTCAGTTATTTAAAAAAAAAAAAAGCCTATATAACCGCTCTATGCTGGGATTGCTAGTCCCTAAGGCTAGGGTACTAGTGAGGTCGTAGTGACGTGTTTTGTTTCAGGAGAATGTCTATTATGGTGTAGTTAGTCTCCTATCTTATCTCTCCACCAGCACGGCCCTCCTGTGCACATTGTTTGCTGAGCTATCTTGCTGCTTATCGCTGGGTACATACTGGCTATACCAAAGAAGCATTTCTTCCATTCAATTCACATACTGACTGAACAAAGCTGAGTACCTGACCCAGGTGAGGGATTATAGGAATGAACAAAATAGTCCAAAGTCCCTGTCTTCTGGGGTTCTCGGGCTAGTCATAGAGATCAGGCATACCCATCAAGTAAGGTATTCTGAGATCATTATGTGCTAATTGAGACAAGAACAGTGAACAGCGGGTACTGGGTAGAGATGGGAGTTATGGCATCGGATTATGTGGTCGGAGATACCACAATGAGAAGGGGACTTCTGATTAAAAAAAAAAGTGTGAGGTCCAGCCCCCCAAAATCTGTGGGGGAGGAGGCTTCTGGGTAGATAAGAGCAAGTGCAAGGATCATGAGGTACATGCAGGAAACCGAAAAGAGACCAGTCTAGCCAGTTTGTGTGAGCGATCCGTCCCATAAATATTTACTGTTTATCAAATAAAAGGGAACAGAGCCTAGCACACACAGCACGTTCACCAACGTTGTCTTTATGAACTCCTGACCATATCTCTCCAGCACCACAACCCAGTACCCACAGCAATGCTAAACCCGGGCAGCCGAATCTCACTGTCTGAGGCCACCATCCCTAACCATCCATGCCCGATGCCTTGAAGTTCAGCTGCCTTGGAGACTTCTTGTGTCCTTACATCCTCACACCATAACTGTATACAATGCAGCATGAGGTCCCCTTGGCTGTGTCTACTCTTTCAAAGAGACAGAGGGAGGGCAGGAGTTTGAATTGAGACTTCTTATCCCTTTAGAGGTCTGTGGCTAGCTGGCGCCTGAGCCCTGGGCCTGGCATCCTTCCTTATCAGCTCTGATGGGGTGGCAGCCAGGAGGAGGAGTCTGCTGTCTCACACTTGAATACACCTCCCAGGTTTCTGCCTCCAAGGAGATTGACAAAACAAGGAAATGGACTCACCCAAAAACTCCCAACTCGAACGAGCATTGTAGTAACGTGGGGACCTGTCCAGTACATGCAAGAGATCGAGAGCCACTTAATGCATCTTCCGGTCTCTCAGAGGGCTTGGTGACTTGGGGTAAACCTCGCTCGCTCTCTCCCTCCGCACAGTGAAGAGCCCATGTTACTATTTAACTTAAGCCTCTCTTGTGTCAACAAACCCAGCTAGATCCCCTTCTGCTTGCTTCAAGAGCATGAAATGCCATTCATCTCCTGACCTATTTCTCCGATGTACGGGAAGGCAAGTCAGACAAGAAGCTCACTGGTGGAGACTCTCATTCATCCCCTGCAGCTCAAGCCCACCCATCAGTTCCCAGAGATCGCTAAGTCCCCATTGATCAATGTGGCAGGCAGGAGGAGGGCTCTTCTCCTACAGTCCCAAAGTTATCTTCCTAGTTTCCTAAGATATCTCCCTGCAGCAAGAGATTTCCCTCCCCTCTCTCCTTTCCTCCCCCCCCCCCTTTCTGGCATCACATTAGCATCCATCTCTACGCAGCCAAAAAAACTGCTTTCTGAGGAAGAAAACTAGGTTTAGAGTAAGAAAGAGAATCTCATTTAGAGGAAAAGCACGCTGGGTCAACCAGGAGTCACAGACCACACGTGTCTGCTTTCCGGGTCCCTACTCCTTTCTGTCACCCACACTGCCTTTGGTTGAGTGACCTCCAAGGAATCCAGATCCGCTGTTAATCTCAACATCAATATTTCGTGTTAATCTAGAAGACATGAAAAGTCATTTTAAAACAATTACTGTGCAGATTACTGTGTTCTCAAGTACCTGCCAAGCAGGAGAGATGTCAATAAATATTTGTCAAATCACAGATGGATATCAGTGCTATAAAGTGGAGGTTGGCAGGTCTTGGGAGCAGGAAGAAGGTGTGTTCCATCCTCTAGAAATGAGTCTTGACTCCGCAAACAGACTGAAGTGAGGAACTTTCCTCTGTAAGAATGACTGGAGCTGTGTCGCTTGCATAACAGCTGACCTTGGCTGAGATTCACGGGCCAAGCTGCCCAGGGCTGAGATGACATTTGTGACTGAACTAAGGTGCCCTGTCACAGAGCCAGGTTCCGCCTCAGCCAAGCTATGGAGCTATGAGCCCGAAGAATGATGCTACGAAGCTGAGGCCTGCACGGAGCTCTGGCTTCTCTTCGGTTCTCTGAGGCAGGAGAAGCTCCACAAGGCTGTCAGAGCCTCTAGAACTACAGGGCTCCTCAGACCTTCTACTCTTGCTCACCTGAATGTGTGTTAGCATGTCTTCTCTGCAAATACCTCCTAACTCTTCATCCCAAAGTTAGTTACCAGGCCAGTCCAGCAAGGGCCAAAGGTTCAGCGGAGGGGAGGGCAGAGGAAAGAATGCACGCAGCTGTCAGGGCCTGGGCCAGGTGTTCGTCTTTGAGTTTCCCTTGACTCATCACAAGCCTGGAGGGTAAATACATGTGTTTGTGGTTAGAGAGAGAGAGACCAACAGAAAGACTCAGAGAGGACCAGCATCCCACCCAGCTCCCAGCCTGCAAGCGGACAAATGGGACTGAAACCCACCTCCCCTCAAGTTCACAAGTAGGCTTTGGGGTGTGATCGTTGAGCCAAGCAGGAGGACTCTTTGTCTGAACTCCCATGTTCTCTCTCATGGTCCTAAAGGCTCCCTTCCCTTCCCATGGAGGGTAGGCTGTTGGCCTCCTAAATCTGTCACTGAGTTCAGCGTGGCCTCTTGGTTTGATTTTCACTATCCATATGGCAGCTCAGAACCATCTGTAACTCCAATTGCAAAGAATGTGATGAATTCTTCTGGCCTCTGAGGGCATCGTACACACACGTGGTACGGAGACATACATACAACCAAAACGCCTGTTACAGAAAGGCTAAAATGACAAAAATATTTTTAAGCTAACCTTTGTTCTAGATAAAATCATTCCTCATCATTTCCTACACCAAATTTCCTAAGGTGCAACGGCAGCTGTCCCGAACAAGCTCTACCTCACTGGCCCATTGACCAAAATTCTGCCTACTGGCGTCTAGATGGAGTGGCAGGGAGGGGAGTCTAGGCAGTGTTGAATGCCTGGTAAACTGCCAGCTTCAGTGTTTGGCTCACCCCAAACACACTAAATAAAAATGATTGGATAATCAAGTGTATAAAACTTTTACACCTAGGAAAACCAGAAATAAATAAAATGAGTCATCTCTTAAAATCTCATGGGAAACTGGAATATCTCAGCATCGATGAAAATGATCTGGGTAAAGGGGCAAAGTAGATCATATTCAGCTACACAAAATATAAAATTAGATTTTTGAATAAGTGGAGAAAGCATGCTGGAAATTTGTGCTTTAAATATGGCAGCACAGAGGGAAGGTATCTGTTAACACGACATGTTGTTAATGCGTTATGTTAGTGGCTTTCTGGTGGTTAAGGAGATGCTTAGAGGTTAAAGGGACTTCCTGTTCTTGCAGAGGACCAGAGTTTGGTTCCCAGCATCCACACTGGGTGGCTCACAGAAGCCTGTAACTCTTGCTCCTGGGGATCTGACTTCCTCTTCTGGCCTCCTCGGGTGCCTGCATGCATGTGCACATCCCCACACACAGATGCACACACATACACACAGTTGAAACTCAATCCATTTTTACCGAAAAGGCTCTCTTACGGCCTCTGTCTACAGACACTTGACCTAAATAATGCATGAGTACATTTTTACTGAAGAAATTAAAAACTAACTTAAAACTCCAGAAATGAGCTAGAGCCATGAACATAATTCACAGAAAGGAAGGTACAATTATTTAACACATAGTGTATTAGCAACCTGCTTATGATATAAAATGGAATCACTTAATGAAACAGAGGGCTAGTATTTTTGCTACAAGATTAGCTTAGATTAAGGGAAAGTCCTAAGAAAATACAATGCCCATATATGTAACAGGAAACAGCTCCTTCATGATGTCATTGGTTCAAACACTTTGGAGACAATCACAAATGAGAGCAGAGTCTGGTGGCATTAAGATGATAACTATGGTGGGAGTGTATGCTCCAAAAGACTCAAGCACTGAAGGAGCAGACCCTCGCTGGTGGCATCGTTGAGAGGTGACCAGAGCGTGAAAGCTCTGACCTAGTCAGTGGATTGCATGGACAGATCTGTCTTTTAACAGCATGGGTAGAAGCCGTTAGACACTCTGAGGTACAGCCTAGCTGGAGGAAGGAGGTCACTGAGAGCATGCCCTCGAATATACCTTGTTCCTTGTCCTCCTTCTGTCTTATGGTTCGGAGCTCCCACGAAGACAGCGTCTTTCTCTACCACATGTGCCGGTCACCAGTATGGTTTGCATCATCTCTGACCTGAAAGCAGTGGAACTAGCTGACTTTGAACTAAGCCAAATCAATCCTTCCTCCTTCAAGTCAGTTCTCTGGCCTTTGTCATAGTGTCCAGAGGCCAGCACAGGGAAGTGCTGGCCTTGTCAGGCTGGTACATCTTCCTCGGCACCACTGGGCAGCCCTCAGCCTGTGGCAAAGGAAGAACAGCCTTTCCTAGGATTCTTCCAGCCAGGGCTGATGACAGTTTCTTTGTCTCTAGCTGTGACTCAGTGAGGAGGCAATTCCCAAAGTGGCCTGCTGCAGCCATGCCTTGACTTGCAGAGCACAAATCCATGGCAACAATGGGTTGGTTTGCAGAGAGAAGCCTACAGGGCTGTGCTTCTCTGGGTGCTCATCCGTGTTGAGGTCACTTCTGTGCCACATCACAAAGGAAGCGAGCCTCCTCTTCCCTCACTGTGACAGAGTGAGTGAATCAGCCTTGGGTTTGCCGCCCTCGCTTTGCTGGAGTGGGCTTTCTTTGCTTTGCAAGAGCCTGTGGCCAACCTCTGGTCAGGGACTGTGTAAACTGTCCAATGCCTTTGAAATCAGCCCGGGTGGAAGTACTTAACCTATGGGAATCTGAAAACACTGTAAATCAGATTCTTTCTTTCTTTCTTTCCTCCCTCCCTCCCTCCCTCCTTTTCTCCTCCCTTCCTCCCTGGATAGCTAGTTGTTAAACATCTCCCAGCTTTGCTGAAGGAACCACAGGCTGGATTCTTGTCCCTAACAATCCAGAGAATTGAGAATCAGGCAGCCATCGATGCTGAGCCCACCTAAATCCCACCTGGGACTTTCATGCTGCCCTGAATCACAAATGAAGAGAATCTCCTCCATGCAACTTCGGTGTTAGAGGGTTTCCAGCCCCACCTTCAAAACAAGATTCTACCTCAAAAATATTCAGCCTTCTTGCAGTTAGACACTCCGAGGCAGCCTTCCCTGCACATCTGTCTGGCGCCCTGTTAGCAGGGAGAGACAGCAAAGCATGTGTGCGTTGTCTGCACTAGATGAGAGGGCTCCATCCGGAGCTCAGGCAGAGGCAAAGAGGAAGTCTGCCCAGCACATGGGAGAAGAAAGAGAAAAGGAAATGCCCAGGCTTCCTCCAATGTCCGTGTACCCAGCTAGTTCTCTTGGGATGCATCTGAGAGCTGGGAAGGAAGAAGGACAGCATCTTTCATCCCAAGCTGGGACTCTGCCCGCTGGCAGAGAGGACCCAGGAGCGCCCAGGCCTCCTGCTCAACCCCTCCTCTTCCTCCTCTTGGAAAAGAAGCAAGCATGAGGGCAGGGGTGGGAGGGGCAGAATCTGAGCATGGAGGCCTTTTCAGCTGTCTTCTGAATTATTTTTGGTGACAAGCAGGATCACTGAAACTATTCATACTGACCACATCCATGGTTTCATCTCTGGAAGCTGTTTCTAAAGAAAAATTAAAAAGATTGTGTATGGACCTGATTATTAACTGTTAGAACAGGGACGGGATGAGTAACTAGAATCCAGACAAATGTCTAGCAGGCGGGAATGACTGAGTGAATATACCACAGCAACCCAATTTAATACGCGCAATGGTCATAAGACGGAAGCTCGCCTACGTTACCCAACCGGACACTTAGACTCGGGAGCCTGTGAGGTGGCTTGGGAGATAAAGGCGTTTGCCGCCAAGCCTGACAATCTGAATTCCGTCCCCAGGACTGCCACGGTGGGAAAAGAGACCTGACAACTCCTGACAGCTGTCCTCTGGCCGCCACATGCACACCCTGGCATGTGTACCCCAAAACCCCCACGGTAAATAAGTAGGTGAGGAAAATGTAATGAAACATCAGGCTTGAACTTTATACTCAGAATGCAGACAATACAAAAAGGGGGAAGCAAGCCGAGTCACGTTTTGGCTGGAAACTAGAAAGATACTTCAGCTGTCCACTGTGGTTTCTTTGTGTGGTGAAGCTGTTGTGGGTTTTACTTCTGCTTCTCTCTGTATTTTCTAAGTTGTGGTCAATAAACTTAAATAGAAATGGACTCATTTATTAAGCATTTCTCTTGTACCCTTTAAGGTGGATACTTCCATTATCTCTGATTTACCATGATGACGAGACTCAGAGAGCTTAAGTAACTTGCCCAAAAACACACAGCTGATACACAGAGAGGAGCCAAGATTTGGAGCCCGGCTCTTTGATTTTAGAGTCAAAGTCTCGTTCCATCCCAACTTTCCCAGGAAGAAAAGATATTAGATAAGTAATGTATATCAAATTGTACAAATAAAGAACTACATATTGAAAGAAATAAGCATTTGAGTAGCAGACATACTTTTCAAGGCTAGCTCAAGGCTCAGCTCATTTTTGAAAACTTCTGCGCTTGTCTCTGAACATTGAGCCCAGGTCTGATCTATGTGTGTCCTATACTGTCCCCGTGGGCTGTCCATCCTCACAGGTGTCCTTCTATACTGTCCCCGTGACTGTCCATCCTCACAGGTGTCCTTCTATACTGTCCTCATGACTGTCCATCCTCACAGGTGTCCTTCTATACTGTCCCCTGTGGGCTGTCCATCCTCACAGGTGTCCTTCTATACTGTCCCCTGTGGGCTGCTCTTTCTCACATGCAGGGTTCACATTGGCATACTCAGAGATATTGCAGACAACAGTAATAAAAGAGCCTATCACACTAAAGCAAGAGTTACTGGGTTCGGGAGGCAGATGTTTCAGTGGTTTTGGGCACTTTTTGCTCTTACTGAGGACCTGGGATAAATTCCCAGCACCCACATGGTGATCACAACTATCTGTAACTACAGTTCCATGAGTTCCAACACAGCAGATATGCACATTTTGCACATTATACATGTGAGCATAACACTCATACATATAAAATTTAAAAATAAACAAATTCATAAAGAATTACTGGGGTTTCAATGTCTATACAAGTTGTCTTTACCCAGTGCTATAGCCCATTAAGTGTGTGATAGTATTGTGTCCAACAATTTAAGCACACACTATTGCTAAAATAATCACTATGATTCATCTGAGTCTTTGACGTGTCCTAATCCTTTGAAGGTGGGGATCTTGACTCAGTGTGAATGCTACTGTCTTATCAGGGTGGATGTTGATGAAGCTTGAAGTGGTTGTGTTGGGAGAATTCCCACATGGCTGTGGTAATTTCTTCAAATAACTTGACAGAATGATCCCATTGACAAGATCAAGTTCTGACAGGAGCAACTTCAGTTAGGAAGGACTTATTTGGGCCCCTAGTTTAAGGACACAGTCCACATGGCAGGGAAGTCATGGTGAGTTTTCTTTTTCACAAAAGACATCTCTACAGCAGGCAATGGGTGCTGTCTTGATGTGTTTTACCCAGGCTTGTAGCGGGCAGCCATTCCAGCTTTGGTCTGCAAGTTCCAACCCCCATTGAGGCTTCGGTAACTATCACGCCTACAAGCCGGGGCCAAGGGAGGACCATGAAGACCCGAGATCGGTCTCTTCCTGCTTGGGTCTTCAGGGCCCTCCCTCACCCCCCACCCCTTGTAGGCATGACAGTTACCGAAGCCTCAATGGGGGTTGGAACTTCCAGATCAAAGCTGGAATGGCTACCCACTACACAGGCTGGAACTTCTTTCAAGATTATTCAATTCTCTCAGATGCTGTTTTATCAACTAAGTGTATATGACATTCTGTGCCAGTGGTTCTCAACCTGTGGGTCACAACCACTTTGTGGATCAAATGACCCTTTCATGAGGGTCACCTAAGACCATCAGAAGACACAGATATTTTTATCATGATTCATAACAGTAGCAAAATTAAAGTTATGAAGTAGCAATGAAATAGCGCTATGGTTGGGGGTCACTACATCATGAGGAGCTGTATTGAGGGGTCCCAGCATCAGGAAGGTTGAGAACCATGGCTCTACACCCTTTGACCTCATTTCCACAATGGCTTCTGGCTCCCGTCAGTGTCAGTATGTTGGCAATCACAATAGTAACTTCAAAGACTCTGATCACAGATCCCCATAACATGATAATATTGGTGGAGAAGTTTGAGATGTTTTGGGGATAACCAAAGTGTAACACAGAATGAAATTAATACATGCTGATGGGGAAATGGCACTGGCAGACCTGCCATGGTACATGCAGGTTACCCAAACCTTTCACTTGTAAAATCACAGTTCTGACAACAGAACCCAGATAACACTGTTTCTAAATGAGCCAATTATCTGAACAGATACTTCCCAAAAGAAGAAATACAAATGGACAACTATTATGTGAAAAATGGTTATTATTGTTAGCCATCATGGAAATGCAAATCCAAGGCACAATGAGATTCCATATCATCTCAGTTATAATGACTACCAAAAAAATGTCCATTGTGGAGAACAATATGGTGGTTTCTCAAGAACCCACAATTTGATCATTGTATGACCTAGCTTTCCCACTCAGGTGGGAAAGGGCAACTAAACCAGTGTACCAACAAGATACCTAAGTATCTGAGTTCATCAAGGCAGTATTCATAATAGCAAAGACACAAAATCACCCTAAGTGCCCTTCAACAGATCAATTAATAAGGAAAATGTGATGTATGTTCACAATGAAATATTACTCAGCCATAAAGAAGAGCATCCAGAACTGGATAGTAAGGTCCTGCTGCTGGAAGCACCACACACGGTGGTTGCAGGACACCAAGAAGTCAAGCTGGGACTGAGCTGGATGCTTCCCCCTGGCTTGCTGGCTTCCACAGTGCCGGAAGGGATCCGCAGGCTGCTGGTCACCAACAGTCTCACATAGCCGTGTGCGCTGTGCGCTGATCTGTGAGCTGATCTTACACAGATGTCACACTAGATCTGCCAGGCAGGGTGTGCTGTGGGTGCAGTAATGGCAGCTGTTACGGGGTGAACACCCAACTGCTCTCTGCCTGGATTTGAGGCCTGTCCCACAGAAGGGAATTCATGTCTGATAGTTGAAACGAGGCCAAAGCCCATGACCTTAGTCATGGATCCCAGAGGAGAAGCTACTATTGTTGTTTTCCTAAATGAACTAGGAATCCCCAGAGCAAGCCAGGTTAGCCATCAGTAAGCTCTGGGTTTGATTAAGAGCTCTGCCTCGATGAATGAGGTGAAAGAATGATCAAGGATGATTCCAGACATCAACCTTCAGCATCCAATGCATGCATACACATGTGTATGTGCTCACACACGTGTCCATACATGTGCAAATGCCCATACACACATCACATCACACACATACTCACATATATGTACATACACACATACATACACATCACACACATACACACATCACACAAAAAACCCACATACACACATACTCACATCACACACATACATACACATACATCACACACACAAAAAACACATACACACATACTCACATCACACACATACACACATACTCACATCACACACATACACACATACTCACATCACACACATACACACACATACATCACACACACAAAAAACACATACACACATACTCACATCACACACATACACACATCACACAAACATACACACTTCACAATACATATACGCACATCACACACATACACACATGTGGAAAAAGGACAGGGGAGACAGAGGTTGAGGGGGTTATGAATAGGAGGTTGTATTTCATTAGTACACAGTGCATGCATGTGTGGAAATGCCACACTGAATGTCATCAATGTGTATAATTAATACATGTTAATAAAAACAAACAATTTTTTTGGAAATGTGCTTATCTTAAGAGTACAGTAAAGTGATGTGTAATAAACCAGACGTAACCAGACCCTCTCCAAGAGCCTGGGGAAAGGAATGCCTCCTTCTCTCTCTTCTCCCTTCGTTTTTTCCTGTTGCAACCTAGATATCAGCTGCAGTCTCTTGCCACATTACAAGATAAACCACAGGAGAAATTTCAAAATCAGTGCCCTGAGGAAACTTAAGGCCTTACCCAAGACCCCATGAGTTGCTTGGAAACATGTTTTCTGAAGTTTAGCATCCCTGCCACTTTAGACTTCATGAACCTGTACACTGAGATGTTCCACCTTCCTGTCTCTGGTCCAGATGGACAGCAGCTCTTCCTCTGTTCTATGGACACCCCCCACGCATGCCCCACTTAGAAGACAGTCTGAGTATGTAGATGTCGGTAGACATGTTGGGGAGCCGAGGAGAAACTCAGACAGCTCCAGAGTGAACTTAGACATCCGTGTGAAAAGCAAACCAAAGCCAACTCGGTGGCATTGATGCTGGGAAATGTGTTCTCATTGGCTGCTTTCCTTGGTGGAGTGCCTCCCTGGAGCCTCCCTCCCTCCCCCTCCCTCGCACTGCTTTACACACACATGCACACATGCAACATGCCTAAGTCAGTATTCTCTCGACTCAGAAGTTCCTCAGCTCACTCTGAAGACAGCTCTGAGCTCTCCAGGTGCCCAGCTGGACAAAAGGGCTCTTCACTGCAGCAGAACCCTCTCCTCTTGCAAGGTTCTTGTGTTTATGGAGAACAAACTTTTTTTTTTTTAATCTGTTTTCATTTGTTAACTTTGTGTTACTGAAATGAAATGCCTACAGCAACCAATTTAATAAAGGGAAGTTGGTTGCTTAGCTCATGATTTTGGAGGTTTAACTAGACCTAGGCCTCTGGTGAGCATGCTGAGTGGTAACGGTAGTAGATAAGTAGGAGAAAGTGGCCACATCCCAAGCCATGAAGTAGAGAGTGAGGAAGAATGGAGTGAAATCCTCGCCATCTCATTTAAGAGTGTGTCCCAGTGACCTAAAGACCTGACACTAAGCTTCACTACTTTGCACCACCTCTCAATAGTGCCACCCTAGGGACAAAGCCTTTAGTAAATGTTCAACATCCAAACTACAGTGTGTGTGTGTGTGTGTGTGTGTGTGTGTGTGTGTGTGTTACACTTATATGTAACATTTAATTGAGAATTTTCTATGATGCCAAACAGGAAACTAGGGAAAAAACAAGCAATATCTTAATCTTTAAGTCCCTTAAAAAACTCACCGTTCATGTAAGAAGTACCCCACACAAGTAACAGGTGCTATAGCAGAAGTAGGACCAGAGACCCTGGGATTCAAGGCAATGGAACAACCTAGAGACCTGGGCTTTTTCTACTTTCATTTCTGCGGCTGTGATAAAATACCTTGACCAAAATGCAACCTAGGAGGGACAAGGATTGCTTAACTCACAATTCCAGGTTGGAATCTATCATAGCATTGAAGTCAAGGTCATAGGAACTTCAAACAGCTGCTCACAACACATCCACAGTTGAGAGCAGAGAGAGGTGAATGCAGGCATACACACATGCAGAGAGAGGTGAATGCACGCATGCACACATGCAGAGAGAGGTGAATGCAGGTATGCACACATGCAGAGAGAGGTGAATGCAGGCATGCACAGATGCAGAGAGGTGAGTGCAGGCATGCACACATGCAGAGAGAGATGAATGCAGGCATACACACATGCAGAGAGGTGAGTGCAGGCATGCACACATGCAGAGAGAGATGAATGCAGGCATACATACATGCTTGCTTGCTTGCTCAGTTCCATTTCTCTTCTCTTACACAGTTCAGTAGGCTCTGCCTTGGCAATGATGCTGCCCACAGTGGGCTGTATCTTCCCACAACCAATTGGCTTACTGAGATAATGCCCCACAGACATGCCCATAGGCCAACCCAATGTAGACCATACCTCACTGAAATCGCACCCCAGGTGGTTCTAGGTTATGTCAAGTTGACATCAGAGGCCCCTTAGAAATTCAAGAGTTATTTTCTCAAGCTGCTTGTTCATCTAACATGCCTCCTTTTTTCCTTCCAAAGCTCCTCTTTGGAGGCAGCTGCTGAGATTCTTCTGGTTGCTTTGCATATTACCCAGCATTTGTGGACTGACATTAATCTCACAACCCTAACTCTGCACCAACCTTCAGGGCACCTTTCATCTGCAAGCCTCAGTGGTTGAGCAACAGAGGACACTGAGGGCTCTGCAGAGGAAGTCAGTGTGTGCTGAGATGTCCGTTTTAACTCGCTTCCGCTTCCTGTCTCTTCTCCTTTCAACACCAATCTTCAGATGCTTTAAAAGGAAGAGGGGTGGGGCTGCTGACCTTGACTATCACGAAGAATGCTGCCTGCCTCGATATCAGTTTCAATTTTTTTTTTTCTTTACAAAGAACCTTGTGGCTGTGCTCGGCTTGGCTTGAGCTTCAATTATGATCAGGAAACCCTTGGCTGCCAAGACAAACTGCTTTATCGTTCTAATGTCTATGGAGCACATGCTATGTGTTGTGTTAGTTATTGTAGTGGCTGCTCAAACAGATCAGTTGACTCTTCAAAAGAAGTGAGTAAGATAAATAGTGTGTCAGATTTCCAAAGTGCGGGGGGGGGGGGGGGGGGGGGGGGGGGGAATTGAAGAGCCTGGAGAGACCACTCAATTAGTAAAGCATCAGGACCAGAGACTAATCCCTGAAACCCACACTAAAAGAGAAAAAAGCCAGGGTACAGGTGCATGCTTAGTACTCCAGTCCTGGGGAGGGGAGTCAAGTGGATCCATGGGGCTCACTAGCCAGTGAGGGACCCTATCTCAGCAAACAAGACGAACAGTGTCGGTCCTCTGGCCTCCACATGTGCACACACACATGAATGCACACCTCTACACACATGTGTACACACACATGAAAGCACACCTCCACACAAATGAACACTCATACATGAATGCACACCTCCACACACATGTGCATACACCTCCACACACATGTGCACACACACACAAGACTGAGGCTTTGAGAGCTTGCCCAAGATCACAAGGCAGGTAGGTCTATTTGCATCTAGATGCATGTTCTCTCAAATTCAATGACTTAAGGTAATGAAAATATTTTTGTTTTTTAAGGTGATTGCTAGTCATTTGAAATTGAGTGTTAAAAATCAATGGGTTTTTTTTTTTAAGGATATTGTAGGAATCCACTCTTACCTCAGTGTATATAGTTAAAATGTTTGTTGTTGTTGTTTTTGGTCTTCTTTCTTTTTTTCTTTTTTCTGAGACAGACTTTATCTGTCTCTTTTTTGTAGACCAGGCTGGCCTCAAACTCACAGAGATCCTCCTGCCTCTGCCTCCCGAGTGCTGAAATTAAGAGCCACCACACCCGGCTTAATATACTTTAAATTTAAAGTTCAAAATGAACTTTAAGTTGATATATTTTAAATCCACTATTATTATAAAGAGGGATTCTCATTGCAAATGAGAATCATTAAAACTCGATGGCAGTATAAGGTGAAATATGAACGGTGCACACACATGAGTGCATGCAGAGGAAGCCCCTGGCTGACATCAAGCATTGTCCCCATCACTCTGCACCTTCATTTGTTGAGACAGAAGGCATTAGTTACCTTTCTGTTGCTGTGACAAAATACCAATGCCCTAAGGGGACTTACGGAAGAAGCAGTTTGTTTTGACTCACGGTTTCAGAGGCATAGGACTCCGCCATGACAGCAAGCAGCCGCAGGATGGCAGAAGCAGGGAGCTGAGAGCTCAAAGAACTGGAAGTGGGGTGAGGCCGTGGAATCGTAAAGCCTACCCAGCAATGTGCTTCCTCCAGCAAGGCTGCCCAACCAGAATCCTCCCTAATCAGTACCACTGACTAAGGGCCAAGGGTTCGAATACATGAGCTGGTGATGGACATTTCTCATTGAAACCACCGCCACACAGGGTCTCTCACTAAACTGGAACTCGTCCATTTGGCTAGGCTTCCTGGGCCGCAAACTCCAGGGATCCACCTGTCTGTATCCCCCTTTTCCAACAATGCACAGGTTACAGGCACCCGCCTCTATGCGTGGATCCTGAAAAGGTGAACTCGGGTCTTGGCTCTTACACAGTACGCACATCACTGACTGCTGCACCATCAAACACATTCCAGCCTTGTCTTGGGGAATTTTTAAAACCATCACAGTTCCTTCCAGAATTTTGAACACCTGCCTAAGAAGCTTCGAGCTGGTGAAAACCGCAGCTGCCTGGGCCTTCTCCTGCCCATGCTGGCTTCTCAAGCAGCCAACAACCAAGCTGCCTTGGCACACTTGCCCCATCTAGTGGTCTGGTGAGGTACTAGGTACTGCCTAAGTTTAGTGTTTTCCAAGCAGAGACAACCTTGTCTCCAGTAGGCCCTCTCAAGTCTACCCAACTCCTGGCTTCCGAGAGCGATCAACAGATCTCACTCTCCTGATGAACACTCATCACCCACGACAAGAGTGGGTCTCTTTCCAACCACAATCTAGCTTTCCAGGCCCAGCTTGTTAGCGCCCTAGCATTCTATTCTCCAGGACACAACGGCACACTAAATGGTCGAATCCGATAACCTGCCCTCTGCCCCACCTGGAGCATCAGGCTACTCACTCCATCTCATGACTGCCGATGAACTCCTTCCTACTAAGGCATGCACAGCCCTACCTTTCCTTTCCTCTCTAAAGTCTGTGTGTGTGTGTGTGTGTGTGTGTGTGTGTGTGTGTGTGTGTGTGTGTGTGTTTCAATTCCCCTCACATGGAGTTCGTCTTTTCCCACCAGCCTTGGCATGTCTCACCAACAGGGCATGTCTCACACATGATAGACAATGACTATCTCTTCCCCGAACTAGCTCCCTCACTGATGGTTAGGGTTGAGTCAAGTCGGCAGGATCTGGAATCACTGAGAGATGGATCTGCCTGTGGGGATTGTCTTGATAGTGTCCGCTGATTCGGGAAGACTCACCTTTGTGGACAGGCCCGTTCCCTGGCTGGGATCATGCACTGTATAAAATGGAGACAGGGTACTGGGTAGCAGCACACATTCACCCTTCTCTGTTTCCGGATTGTAGAAGTCATGTGACCAGCTGCTTCAAGCCCCTTCTGCCTTGACTTCCCCACCAGGATGAGATGTACCTTGAACTCTGGACCCGAATAAGCCCTTTCTCCCTTAAGTTGCTTTTGCCAAAGGTGTTTTCTCACAGCGACAGGAAAAGCAGGCGACCCTCGGGAACCTCCTCACTGTACTGGAGGGCACCATGGCTTCCAGGCACTGCTTCTTCCCCGGCACCTTCCACAGTGCCCAGAAGACTAGAAACAAGAGCTAATGAGCAGACATGAGGAAACAGTGTACTGGCAGCATCCACAGCCCACGAGAAGGGAGCCACATGCTTTTTCCCAGATGTGAAAGGGGTGCCAGTGCTGTTGACCAAGACAGTCCAGAGGCTGAAGCTAGTGAGTGGGACCACACAACCCAACTTTCAGCAAATACACGGCTTGGTCAAGCCCAGAGATCATCTGGATCTAGGAACCTGTTGTTCTTCACTACACTGAGGAGCAGAGAATGGTGAGGCTGGGGCTGCAGTTCACAGCCATGCTCCCTGGTGAAGGCAATGCCCCTTATCTCAGCAGACAGGGACTTTCGCTTTTTTCTTACTTCCCCAGGGGTGGGGTTGTGGGGCTGGGAAGACTCTATATTTGGCCCCATTTGGAAAGGAAGATATTTACACTTTTAGTAAGTGCCTGCTAAGGAGTGGACAGGTCAGAGAGTTCTTCTATGAAGCGATTCATATGAAACTGTGTGAGCAAGCAGAAGGCCAAGGGGCTTCCTGCTCTTTGCTGTGTGAGCTGGTGTGTGCTGGGTGCCTATCTTGGAGCCCAAAGCAGCTGAGTGCACTCAGGCAGCCATCTTGGCACGTCTCCCTTCATCCCCCGGTGCACCTGCTGCCTTGGCCAGGAGGAGTAGTTACAAGGACGCCAGAGTGTCTGGTTTCATCCGGAGGTTTTACTGATGGCCCTTGGTGACCCTGTCTTCTTCCTCCTATACCATTCAGTTATGTCCAGCCTTTCCATCCTGCCCCAGCTGAGGCAGGAAGCTGCCTCTCAGAGTAACCCAGGACAGGACTTGAAGGGAGTGACATGCAGCTGATGTCCACAAACATGCTCTGGCCCCAGGGTCGGCGTCAAAAGCACTGCCACCAGCACGGCCCCCATCACCCACAGCCTGGGTTATGTGGCAGCCTCCCACTGACTTTCTGCCTCCTCCTCGGCCCGTTGTGTGCCAGTCTTCAGCAAGCAGTTAGTCCTTTGGAACAGTGCTTACACATGTCACTCACCTTCTGTCACTGTCACAGGGCATGGCCTCTCCCAGCGCCCCTTCTTCACCCTGCTTCTTCCTAACTCACTCTGTTTTACCCGTGTGTTATCACTATTACTACTGTTAGTGTGTGTGTGTGTGTAGTGCATGTGTGTTCATGTTTGTGTGTATGCACATATGACTGTGTGTGCACAATTGTGCATGTGTATCTGTGTGTGTCCTCTCCTATCACTAATCACTTTAGTTTGTGAGACAGAGATGATAAGTTTTAGGCCTCCTGAAGGCCTCTCCGCTGCCATTGCAGCAAACAGAATCAGACAGAATCAGGAAAAGCCCAGGTTTAATGGGTAAAGCGCTCCAGGAGATTCCCTGGCCCCACAGAGAGGAGAAGGGGACAAGACAGGAAGAACCAACCACAAGTCTGTTTTCAGGATGCCTCTTGTGTATCCCCTGTGGGAGTCGTCCGGAGCAGGTTTGGGGAGGAGCTGTGTGAGGTGGAGCACCCACCCAAACTAGAGTGTCTCACTGAGTCTGCAACCCACTGATTCACTAGACTGCGCGCTCACTGAGGTCCAGGGGTCCCCCTGTCTTTGCACCCCAGCCCCCACTTCAATGCTGGAGTTACAGATATGTGCCTGGACTGCCAGGCCTAGCCTTTCCCGTGGGTGTTGGGGGGACAGACCCAGGTTCACATGCTGGCACGGCAGTCACTTTACAGACTGAGCATCTCCCTAGCCCATGTCTGCTCCTCAAACACGCCCGTGTGCTTCCACTCAAGCTTGGCACTTGCGACTCCTGCTCACACCCTCAGTATGATGAGATTTCTGCTCCAGATGAAGTAACTCTTAAACTGAGGCCTTGCCTGACCAGACTATCTCAGATAGCCCCCTACACACTTCTGTGTCTTTATTCTGCTTTGCTTTTCCTCATACCACTTGATGGACATGAAATCACAATCCATTTCTTTCTTTTTTTCTATGCTGCATATCTCCCCTTATCAAAATCTGAATTTTTTATTTTAATTGATTTGTTTGTTTGTTGTTTTTCAAGACAGTGTTTCTCTGTATTATAGCCCTGGCTGTCCTAGAACTCTCTTTGTAGACCAGGCTGGCGTGGAACTCACAGAGATCTGCCTGCCTCAGCCTCCTTTGGGACTAAAGGTATGTGCCTCCATGCACAGCTTAAAAAAAAATCTAAACTTTTTAAGGCCAAGTTGTGGCCTCTTCTATTCACTGTTAGATTCTCTGGATGCGAACACCTCAAGATCCTGAGCACCTAAGGGGTGCACAGTAAATACACACTCTCTGTTGTTGTTTTGCTCTTTTGGGGGGCCAACCACCCAGCTCTCAAATAAATCACACACAGAGGCTTATTATTAATTATAAACACCCAGCCTTAGCTTGGCTTATTTCTTGCCAGCTTCCCTTAACTTTATATTAGCCCCATCTCAACTGTGGGTGCCAGTAAAATAAAAAACAAATCAAATACTTTCTTACTTCAAGAGGGGGAAATTAAGGCACAGTCACAATCAAATCAAAGCAAAACCAAATTCCAGCTGTCCAGTGTCTGGGATCCACTCGCCATCTTCCGGGCTCCTCCAAAGGGGTTGGGTCGCTCCTCCAGCTCTGCCCTCTGCAGCACACACAGCTTGTCTTCTAGTCTCCAGCTGGCTCCACTCCACTGCTGCTGTTGTTCTTGGTGGTCATCCCATGGCACTGGCATCTCCAAAATGCTGGGTCTTCTGCTGCAACTGGGCTACCCTTTCACCAATAGCCTCTCATAGGTTCTCTTCATGGCGCCAAGCTTCAACTTCTCTGCATGACCCCTTCAGTCCTGGCCGTCAGCTGCCGCTGAGATTGCACCTTCACAATGGCTTCTCACAGTGCCAAGCCTCAGCAGCTCTCCGTGACCCCTTCATGACTTCAAAACCAGTACCGCCTGGGTGACTTTTATACATTACCAAGTTTGACTACCAACACTAAGTTTTGCCTTGGCCACTTTCGGATCACAGCTTCTCTGTGCTCTCAGGAAACACTTCCCAGAAGATTTCACCTCAATGATACTTGTCTCCTTAATCACTGCTGATTTCTTAGCTCCAGCTGACCAGCATCAATTGTCCCAGTCGCACCAAGGTTTCCCGCCAACGGTACTGGTCTCTTGTTAAGTATGGCTGACTCTTCAGCCCTAGCTGACAAGAATGACAGACTCTTAATTCAAAATGGCAAACAGCCCTGATAGTCTTTAAATTCCCTCTGAAACTTCATGAGCCAGGCCCCCATTTTCTGCACTGCTCTCAGCATCCTCATCTCTCAAGCTCCTGCAGAACGGCCAACTAAGCTCCCAACCCTCAGTGGCTTTTCTAGTGCCAAGTTCCAAAGTCCTTTCACAATCCTCCCCAAACATGGTCGGTCGGGTCTGTCACAGCACTACCCCTCTCCTGGCACCAACTTGTCTTTGTCAGGGTTTCTACTGCTGCAACAAAACACCATGACCAAAAGGCAAATTGGGGAGGACAGGGTTTAGTGGGGTTACACTTCCATACCACTGTTTATCATCAGGACAACAGCCATGAATTTGAGGCCAGCCGCTACCTTAGGCTATGGAGCAAGACTCTGACCAAAACATAATTTTTTTTATAAAAAAAAAATCATCAACAAAGCATATTCATAGCTTTTTTTCATTCAATTGTCAGCATTGCATCATATTTGTGTGTGTGTGTGTGTGTGTGTGTGTGTGTGTGTGTGTGTGTGTGTGTGTGTGAGATGATTTGGGATTTCCAAGACATCAGTGCTTGAGAGATGCTTTAAGAGTCACTTAAGAGGCCCTAAGTTCCTTCTGTGTGGCCAAGGTGTATGGTAAAGAATACTGAAAGGTATTCTTTCAAAACCAGAAACCATTCAACAGCAAGTCGCTTTTGTAACTTACTTATTTACTTGTTTGGGGGGAGGGGTGCACATGCCGTGCCATGCACATGGAAGCCAGAGGACAAACTTCAAGAGTCGGTTCTCACCTCCCATCTTATTAAAGCACGGTCTCTCTTTTGTCTGCTGCAGAGCATACCCCATCTCACTGTAGAAGAGCCGGGATTACAAATGTGAGCTACCACATCTGGCTTTTCATGTGTCTCTGAGAATCAGACTCAGAGTATCAGGCTGTATGGCAAGTGCTCTTAACCCTTGAGCCACCCGCTAGCTCAAACTGCTTTTTGTTGTCTCTAAAGCGCCGATGCTGACTAGAAACAGAATGATCTTTTTCAGTCTGTTTAATGTGTCCTAGAAAGCAGAATAGCAGGCAGGGGAGGACCTAGAAAGGATGTCTTCAGGGGGACTATCTCCTTAGCTCTTCCCAGATACATGTGGATAAAGAACATCTTTACTCAACAAGGACAAATCTGTGGCTAGTCAGAAGGTATGTTAGCTAGCTTCTCATAACTAGAATGAAATGCCAGAGACAATTAACATTTAAAGCAAAAGGTTTATTTTGATTCATGGTTTACAGGACTTTGCCTTAGACCTCTGGTGAGTCAGGACACTATGGTGGGAACATACGTCAAATCAAATTGTTTATATCATGAGCCAAGAAAGCAAAGAGAGGATGTAGGGGACTGGAGGGGCGGCTCAGTGGTTAAAAGCACTGCTCTTGCAGAAGACCTGGGTTCCATTCCCAGCACCCACACCAGGCATCTCACAACCACCTAGAACTCTAGTTACAGTGGACCTGACACACTCTTCTGGCCTCCATGAGTATCTGCATGCATGGTACACATATAAACACTAAGGCACAAACACGTAAAAGTAAACAAATCTTTTTATGGGAAGAAGATGGTCTAGGATCTAAAATCTTCTTCGAGGACATGTCTCACAGTGACCTAGCAACCTCCCACTGGGTCCTAGCTCCTGAAGGTTTCACCACCTCCCAACAGCACTGTGCTAGGAACACAGCCACCAACATGGGGATCTTTGGGAACATTTAATACCTAAACTGTGGCCAGAAGTGTTAATCTCAATCATCAACTTGACTGGATTTGGAATGTTCTGAACATATCTGTGAGGGTGTTTTCAGAACGTTCTACCTAAGGAACACCTATATGAGTGTGAGCAGCATACCCCACAGGTGGGACCCTGGTAAGCACGGAAGTCATCTCTTTCTGCATCCTGACCTCAGATGCTCATGTGCCTGCTGTCACGCATTCCCCTCCGTGATGAACGGGTCCCTCAAAGCAGGACCAGAAAGAAGCCCTGCTTCCCTGAGTTGCTTTAGTCGGGTATTTTACTCCATGGATGTGAAAGGCAATCAGTACAGAGGGTGGTCACGGCATAGATCTGTGGTTCTGATCTATGGCATCAGAGGGCTTAAGAACATCTCCCATTCTTTCAGAACTTGGGAATTATGTCTCACAACTGTTCCAATCTGCATCACATCAAATATTACCTGATTAATTAAAGAGGTAACAAAATAGAAAACTGCATATAGATACATGTGTGTGTGTGTCTGCGTGTATATGTGTGTATCTGTTTGTATGTGTGTGTCTGTCTGTATCTGTGTGTCTGTGTGTGTTGGGGAAGGCAGCCTTGTTCACTTAATTGACATTCTTTCAAGTCTCCAACAGATAAGCAGTGATGGAAGGTGGAAGGTAGGATGGAGGAGGTTCAGAGGTAGGTCAGCTTTGGTTCCTGCCTTCCAGATGCTACAAGTCCACAGGAGGAATAGCCATGAACAGAAATAAATGAGCTCACAAATGAGCTACACAAGGTCACTTTCACACTGAGATTTTATTCTTCTAGTCTATTTATCTATTCAATAAATACATATTCAAGGCAGGAAAATTGAAGCAGAGGTCCACATGGAGTATAGAGAAGGACAGAATTACTTTTAAATGTGGGTCTCCAGAAGGTTATGGTGTAGAGGTGTCTAAACCAAATCTTACTTAAATGATGAGCAGAGATTTGGGGGACCAATGCCTGCAAGTGTGCACATCATAGTAGCGCCATAATTTAGGGGCCGTAAAGTACAGCAACAGACATGGCGGTGGTTCAATAGCTTTTACGCAGGTCTGTACATTCTCCACCATCTTCACCAAAGTCTTCTTGTGGATATGGGCCCCAGAACGACAGGCTCAAATAACAGTGTGACTCCCACTGCCAGAAGAGAGTGGTGGCCAGAAGAGAAAGGTGGCTTTCTTTCTCGGGGCATGTGTGTCAGGAATCCACATGTGATGAGCTATCCTGAAGCCACTGGACAAGACAGGCTGCATAAAGACTCCGTATGGAGAGACAAATGCTGTGTGTTTCCCCAGCATCAAGCACAGACACAAATATCGGCACTTCTCAGCAGTTTATAGTTTCTGCCTTTAAGTCTTTGCACCGAGGCCCCAGACATTGTAGGGCAGTGATAACACCCTCCCCACTGAGTCTTGCTCAAATTTCTCACACACCAGAATATCTGCACATCATCAAAGGTCGTTTTATGCCATTGTTTTGAGGGTGATTTGTTACACAGTCATACTAACTAGTAAACGTTTTCTGAGATATAAAGCAGGATTGATGGCTTTCCTATCAATATGAACCTCAAAATGCATGTGAGAATTTCTGACTTACTTAGGGGCAGTAGGGGAGCCAGTGATTGGGTTTTGTTTGTAGGCTATTGAGACAGAGCCACATGTAGCCCAGGCTAGCCTCAAACTCACCATGTAGCTCAGAATTAACTTAAGTTTCTGGTCTCTTTGCCTCCCCTAACTAGTGATGAGATTACAGTCATGAGCGACCATGGTTTATACCGTCTGGAGACAGAACATGCATGCTAGGCAAGCACTCTCCCGGTGGGGGCCCATCCCAGCCCTCACTGACAGTTCTGGAGTAAGGCCAAGCCATCGTGATGACGCTTCCTAAATTGCTCTCCGATATTTTGTGAGCTTAACAATGTCTTCTTGAAGTCATTTTGTCATTGGCTAAGGGCAGAGGAAGTGTACCGCCTCTGAAGTTCATGACAGAAAAGTCTGGAAACACATGCCCATCTCTGTAGGTCTCTCTTACTTTCTAGGAAGACCTGGAAAATGTGGAAACAGCAGCCTGACAAGTGGGAATTTTTGAGATTTATCACTATGTAAATATCCATTGTTTGGGGATATGCATACTTTACCATTTCTTTATCCCACTTGTTTATCCTGTAGGATAAACAGAAAGTGGATTGTGAGTCCTACACGAACAGAGAATAACTCAATGATATGAAATGTAGCCCTCAAACTTTTTAAGTGTAGCTCTGCGCCCCCATACCTGCTATTTCTTACCTCTGAACCTTTTGTCAAGTTGCCCTATCTAATCATTTTCCTCTTCTAGAAAACTCAAAACACAGTTTCAAGCCATCTCATTCATTAATCAATTTACAAAATGTGGATGACAACTGGAATATTGTACCAAATGCCCATCTTGTAGTGGATAGACAGCCATGTAGAGAATGGATGCCCTACTGGACAAGGGCCCCTGGGAGGGATAGATATATCCAGATGTGCAAATGACATAAAAAAGAAATCTGCCATCCCAAGAAAGCGGGTGACAACTGTTCCCAACATCCGGAAAGAGATCAGACTATGTAGATAGACTGGTACACGAGGTGATCAAAATTCAGCCCTCTGGCTCTTGGCTCCTCGCCCAATCACAGGTAAGAGGATTAAATGTGGAGAAACACAGAGCACAGAGTGATAGAATTCATGAGAAAGGACTAGGGTACCTGGGTAGAGTAGAAGACAGAAGACGTTGGCAAGTTGAGAACAAAAGAGGAATAAGTAATACCTTTCAAAAACTCTAAAGGGCTTTCTTCTAAACTCAGCCGGTGGGGAAGAGGTTGAGATGAGTGGCTGGAAGAGTCAAGAAAACTCAAGAAGATATGCTGTGCAGAAACATACCAAAGGGGGTGTGTGTGATGGCGAGGTCAGTGTCCGAACAATACAAAGATCACAGAGACTGAGGACTGGGGATTCCGCCCTGCATTTACCAATAGGGACGTTTTCTGGGAGCTTCCTGTTGTTCTCAAATTAGCCTAGATATACTTCTTCCACAGTCCCTGAATCCTTAGGCATTTAAAATCATACTCTAATGAAATCGTCTCTGTGTGCCGACTCTGGCTACTTAAATTCAGGTATTTAATTAAAGTGAAATTAAACCAATGCTGCATTCTTTGGTTTCCCTTGGCCACATTTCTAGTATCAGCAGGCATATGTGTGACGAGCCTATTGGAAGCACAGATTGTAGAACCATCTCCACAGTCGGAGAAAGTCCCGTCACACAACGCAGCTCTGTCTGAGACAATGGCTGTGCCGGCAGGAAGTACACAAACCAAGCAGCCCGTTCTTAGAGGATTACTCCCATCCCTCCTCTTCTCCCACCATCCCCATTCCAACAAATCTTCATTCCTTGAGCAGCTAAAGCCCACTGTCTTGACCTGCACAGTCGAGACACAGACCTCACATAGGGAGCATGGCCGGCTATGAGGAGTGCTTACCAAAAGGCATAGGAAGGCTGGCTGGGGAAGGCCAGAGGAAGGAACGGTGGGGCTGCTGCTGATGGGCTACGCCTATGGAGCAGGGCCTCCTGCTCTCTCTAGCCCTGAAGTCTCGAATCCTCCACTCACTCGGAAGCAAGGGAGAAAGGCAAATAGCAGAGTCTTGGCCTCAGCATCACAGAGCAGAGCACTGGACGGAGGGATAGGGACACAACCAGCTGACCACTGAGAGGCCTCCACACCCACCCCCCTCCTCACCGCACCCAGCCTCTCTTCCCATAGCACCCAACTGCCACCTAAAGTCATTACACACATTTATTCATGATTTTACCTGTTTTCCCTCCTAAACTGTAAAACTCCCTGGAGCCTGAGACCCTGACTATCTTATGTCCCTAGTGTCCGGGACAGTGCCTGCCTCATGGAAGCTGCTCACTATAAACGCATGCTGTGGTGCTAGGGGGATGCTCAGCCGGTGAGGTGCTTTCTGCACAAGCACAGGGGCCCGAGTCCCCATCCCAAGCAGCCTTGTAGGGATGGCGGCATACGCCTGCAGTTCCAGCACTGTGGAGGTAAATACAAGAGGATCCTGGGACACGCTGGGATCCGGGTTTCTTTTGTCTCATGAATTTTATTCTCTAGGACAACCTTGGCTAGAGAGAATAATGTCTAAGGACCAGGAAGTGGTGCCTGTCACCTTCTTCCTGTGCATTTGGCCAGAAATCACCCACCCTGAGGCTATGTCAAGAGAAAAAGATACTGGATTTGATAACACATGTTCCTATGTATATACATCACACACACATCACACACACACACACACACACACACACACACGCACACGCACACGCACACGCACACGCGTGCGCACGTGCAAACACACACACACACCAGGTTTCCGTTAAGCATTTGCCATCCCATTTTATAGGCAGGTTAACTGAGGCTCTGAAAGACTAAGCCGCTCACCTGAACCAGCAGACAGGCCGTAGAACCGCAGTGCCCGTCAGATCAACGTGACTAGAGTCTCTCTCGTTCTTCTCGTCTGTGCTCCTTTCTCTCTCCCTTCTCACCACCTCCAAAGGATGCTTAGATCACTACGCGTCTTTACAACTAATTATCATCATCAGAACCACTGCCCAGTCAAGCTCGGGGCTTCACTCTGTGCTGGGAAACTAACTAACCCCTCATCTGTTTCGGTTTGCCCGGAAGGTGCTGCCGCTCATCCTGGCCCTGGACGCTCTGTCCAGGGCAGAAACCTGTGTTCTAAGCTGATCTGTAAAGACAGTTGAGCGACTCCTCACAATTTAGAAAGACATACAGGACTGAGTTTCCTCCTCAGTCTTCATGTTAGTGGTCTGGTTACTGTGCGAACTTCCTATTTCAAGACGAAGCAGGAAGAAAGAAAAGAAAAAGAAAGCCTGCTTCAGTCGATTCCGCTCTCGGTCAGTAACTCCCTGCCGATCGACTCTGTACTCCCAGACAGTATTTGTAAATTTCCCTTTCATTTCTTGTGGTCAATCAGACAGTATAAAATTATAACATACAGTTTGCATATAGTCGCATAATCCTCTCCTTTACATCATCCCTAGAGCACAGCTTCTTAAACTGTGAGCCAACACCCCACATAGAGTCACGTGGGTGGGCACTTGTGTGCATGTGTGCATGTGTGTGCAGGTATGTAGAAGCCAAAGACTGACACATTGGCTGTCTTCCCCGGTCTCTCTCCACGTCCTATTTATTTAGAGCGAGAACCTCACTGTGTAACATGGCTGGCCTGGAACTCACTATGTGGGCCGGTTGGGCTCACACGTACAGGATCGGCTTGCCTGTGCCTCCCGAGGGCTGGGGTTAGCGGCGTGCACCACTCTATGTTCTGGGGTAAAATTTTGACTCAACTGGAGCTCACCACTTTGGCAAGCTTAGCCAGCCAACAAGCCAAGGGCTGCTCCTCACGCTGCGTCCCCGGTGCTGGGATGACAGGCATGTGCTGGGGTGACAGGCGTGTGCTGGGGTGACAGGCATGTGCTGGGATGACAGGCGTGTGCTGGGGTGACAGGCGTGTGTTGGGGTGACAGGTGTGTTTTGGGGTAACAGGCGTGTGTTGGGGTGACAGGCGTGTGTTGGGGTGACAGGCGTGTGCTGGGGTGACAGGCGTGTGCTGGGGTGACAGGCGTGTACTGGGATGACAGGCGTGTGCTGGGGTGACAGGCGTGTGCTGGGGTGACAGGTATGTGTTGGGGTGACAGGCGTGTGCTGGGGTGACAGGCGTACACCACTTCACTCAGCTTTTGCGTCCAGATTCACGCCCTCATGCTCTTACCGTGAACACTCTACCTGCCGACTGGGGCCAACCTGTGCAGATCATGTCTGCTGGACCTGGGATCTGAGGCCCTGAGAGAACAAGGGGACCACAGTCTGATGCTGCAGACAGCCTACGTCAGTGTCAGTGGACCTTTGTACACAGATGTAACGGAGAAAGCAATGGTCCAAGGAAGGTTGTTTGAGTTTAGAAAAACATGTAAATAAACATCAGTAAGCATGTGCTAAACATTAATGGAGTAGCCCTTTCCCAGGACTTTCTCAGGACAGACCAATTAAAACACAATGCCCGGCATGTACTATATCTGGGGAAGCATGGCAGAAGACTGTACCCTGCCTCAGGGCACGCTGACCAGATGGGTTCTGACACCCAACAAGAATGAACTTGTCTGATAAACTGAATGTGAATGTGTGTCACAGGAGGCAGGAAATTATGTCCAACAGCACTCCAGGGAACTAGTGCACCTGAGGTAAAGGCCTTTCTTCCTGGAGCCTCTCTCAGTTACCCGGGCGTTGTGCCCCAGGGGTCATTCTCTCCACCGTATTCTGACATTGACCAGCCTTTCACATCGCATTCTTTAGAGAAGGACAAGAAGGCATCTGTGTGTGTTCAGCACACACATTTTTCCCTCTGACGTGTTTGATGCCAGACTTCCAGAGACGGAGGCTGACTGCAGGTAGCATTGACAGTCTACTGTGTCGCAGATACTGTGTAAAGGATTCATTCAAAGGTGAACATAACATGCGCCGACAAGGTTTGAGGCAAACAGCATTCACCATGGATGGCTCACTGTAGATTGTACTACACGGTTGGAAGGAGCCGCGATTGGCCGAGGGCAGAGGGGGTCGTGTGCATGAGGGTGAGGGCGTGTGCTTGAGGGCAAGGCGTGTGCATCTGAGCGGTGGTGCAGAGGAGAACCCTCACCTCTGGCTCTCCCACTCCATGAGCCAGCACGACAGCAACTTTGCTGGCAGACCTGTGCACTCAAGCACCAGCAGTCCTCAAGGAAGAGGCAGCTATGAGGGAGTCGCGGGAACCCTCACACAACACCCGGAGACTGGACACTCAAGAGACGCTAATTTCTGGCATGGCCCCTCCTGCTAGTGGGGAACAAACTCTCCAAATCCATCAGCCTGGAGTTAAGCAACCTTAAGTGAGACTTGGACCATCAGAGCGTTCATCACCATGGTCGTGGAGGTGAATTAGTCGTCCAACCCAACGAACTCACAGCCTCAGTGAGCAGCTTCCATGTACTTCCAACACCCAGGGCATGTGTGCTGCATGCTCCATATTTATCAGCCTGCCTTAAGTCTGTAGTTTATTGATCCACACCATGTACCTAGGACTCTGATCAACTCCTTTATGCATCATCTCTTTGAATTCCCTGACAAAATGCAAGGTATTCTTTTTTCCTAGTCAAAGTTCTTAGTGTTGATGATAGACATCTATTCTGAGTAGATCAGCAGATCTTTGTAGCTGATGGAATTGAATCACAGTCTTGATAGTGTTGTGCCCATGTCACAAGACCCCCAAGCAAGACCACCGCAGAGCCAATAACCGATGCAAAACACAAAGGGGTTTATTGATAACAAACAAGGTCGGGCTTGGTCCGTGTCCTACATCCGTGGAGGAGGACGGCCCTGAGCCCTCACTTTAAGAGGTTTATATAGGAAAGGTTTACATGCAGCTTGGGATTGGATGAGGGGGCTAGAGGTGAGGTAGTTCTTTGAAGTTATTGGCTGAACTATAAGCATGAGGTTACTGATGGCTAATAGGATTCAGGGTATCTACAGAGACACAATTTTTTTACTCCCTATGTCCTGCTTTTGTTGAACCCAGGATACATACATTCAGATTTATTGTTCCAGTCCTACTCTCCTCTGAGGTCAACTTCTGGTCAGTTGAGCCCATCACTCCCCATATCTTGTCTTGCCAAGTCCAGGATATATAGATTTATTGCCCCAGCCTTATAAGTTCAATGTCTGGTCACTTCTAAAACTGCTGGTCAGCAAAAACCTTTGGAGGAGGGGAGGGGGAAGTGTCTCTCAAGATGGCTACTAATTTTTCCCTTTCAGTAGCTCATGGACATAGCTGTGTGAAGACAGCATCTTTGAGGCTTGAGGAAGAACTAAAGAAAGGCAGGCATTGCTGAGATCAGGACACAGCTGACTGGCTAAGGATGTGATGGCTGGTACCATGGTTTTGGGTCCCTTGTCCTTTGCAGGGTCTGTGAGACTCATCCCTACCTTCCTGGGCTGGTCAGCATCTAATAGCACCTGCTTAGGTTTTGTGTCCGTGCAGTGGATGTCAGAGTCTGTGAAGAAAGAACCTTCCCATCCCAGCAGAACAATATTAGCCAGCTTGCCATATCATACCCATTTTGGTATGATGATGATTTCTATAATAAACGAATAAGTGAATCTTTGTGTGATGTTAATATTGTCAACTTTGTGAGATTTAGAATCACCATGGAAACAAATCTCTGGGCATGTTTGTGAGGAACTTTCTAGATTATGTTCATTGAAGTGGGAAGACCCACCCTTAATGTGGACAGCACCATTCTGTGGCCTGTACTGAATAAAAAGGAGATCGAAAGCTGAATACAAGCGAGTCCCCCCCACAACTGTAGCTGCCATGTGCCACCATACCTTCCCGGCCACGGCGGACTGTGCCTCCTAAAACTGTAAGCCAGAATCCACCCTTCCTTCCTTCCTTCCTTATCTGGGCTCAGCCCTGTGTGGAATAACTGCACACTGAGGGGAGCTGGTTACCTTCCCTGGTTTGGAGACGGCGTAAGCATGTCTGTAAAGGTGAAATAGAACGAGACAGAAAAGACCAATTTTTAGATACTGATTTATTAACTTATTTAATGATTTACTTAAAGTGTTGCTGTACTGTTCACTTCCAAACAGAAGACCTGAAGAAATAGCTGAAACGGTGGGCCATTACCTGTAGATGTAACCAACCATCTTATTAAAATAAGAAACACAGAACCAATGTAAAAGAGAAAGCCGAGAGGTCAGAGCTCAGAGCTAAAATCATACCTCCTGCAGTGGTCCTAGCTTCCCTGAAAGAGAACTACTTCCTGTGTGTCTGTCTTTAAATAGTCTTTCTGTTCTGCCTTCTCATTGGTTGTAAACCCAAACACATGACTGCCTCGTCACTGCCTGTAAGTACCGCCCTCCAGGTCTTAAAGGTATATGTCTCCAATGCTGGCTGTATCCCTGAACACACAGAGATCTACCTAGCTCTTCTACCAAGTGCTGGGATTAAAGGCGTGCGCCGCCGCTGCCGCTGCCGCCGCCGCCGCCGCCACCACCACAATATTGCTATGGCTCTAATAGCTCTGACCCCCGGGCAACTTTATTTATTAACATACAATGAAAATCACATTTCAGTACAAATAAAATACCACCATAGTTGCCCCTAACAACCTGACTGTAAAAGCTTACTCCTGTCAACGATAATATATGCCTTTAGAAACAAAAGACTGACTGCTGTGTACGCATCTGTAAAATCTCCCTTGCTTGCTCACCCCACCTTGTGGCTTTACTGTATAAAATGAGGATGCAAACTGGAGCCAGGACCAAGGCCTTTCAGGAGCTATGGCTTTGGTCCACCAGCAACATCTCCTCTCTTCCACTCCCACTGGGGCTGGAGTGTTTGTTCCACAAAGATTCCCACAACAAAGGTTTTGTGTATGAGAATGTAATCCCTACTGTGATGCTTAAGAACATGGGAACTTCACCAGACTATGGTGTTTAGGAGTGAGGAGCTTTGGCAGCTAATTAAGATTAAAGTCACTGGAGTGGAGCCTTTGTGAGTGGATTCGGGTGCCAGGAAGAGAGCATGGGGAACACTTTGGCTGTCTGATTTTGTATTTGAAGAAATGTGAACTAAAGTAAGCCTCCTTTGCAGCCCGTCCAGCCTGTGGTGTGGGGTTATCGGAAACAGAAAATAGACTGAAGTAGCACATGCGCCCTGAGACCATGCTCCATGCAGTCTGACGCCTGTGGAGATCAGGGCACCCAGACAGTGAGTGGCTGCGAACTCTGCATGCAAGACCTCACCTTAGCCCCCCACAAGCACTTCCTTCTCATTGATCTGTTCTTTGAAAACAACTGGTTAGCTGGGTGTATAAATTTTAACAAGTCATTCATCATTCAATAAAGAATTGGGCTTGAGTTTTAAACTTGGCGTGTAACTGAGCCCCAAGGCACAGGCTTATAACCCACCTTCTCAGGGAAGCTAAGGCCGGAGGCGCCTGTCTGAGGTGATTTCCGTTACTGTGAAAATACTGACCAACAATGTGGACAGAGAAAGGTTTATGTGGCTTACCTCCCTGAATCAATAGTCCACCACTAGGGAAGTCAGGGCAGGAACTCAAGGCAGAAACCTGGAGGCAGACACTGAAGCAGAACCACTGAAGAACGTTGCTTTCCAGCTTTCCTCCCAGCTCACTTTCAGTTACCCTCCTCACCCCTCCCAGGACCTACCCAGACACAGCACTGACCCACATCAATCATCAGTCAGGAAAATGCTCCCACAGACTTACCCACAGGCCAACCGGATGGAGGTGTTTTCTCATTTGAAGTTCTATCTTAGTTAGGGTTTTTATTGCTGTGAAGAGACACCAGGACCATGGCAACTCTTATAGTTGGGGTGGCGGCTACAGTTTCAGAGGTTCAGTCCATTATCACCAAGGTGGGGAGCATGGTGGCATGCAGGCAGACATGGTGCTGGAGAAGAAGCTGGAAGGCCTCCATCTTGCAGGCAACAGGAAGTTGACTGAGGCACTGGGCCGTATCCTGAACAAAGGAAACCTCAAAGCCCACCCCACAGTGACACACTTCCTCCAACAAAGCCACGCCTCCTAATAATGTAAATCTCCCTATGAAATTATGGGGGCCAATTACATTCAAACTACCACAAGTTCCCTCTTCCAAGATAACTCTAGTTTGTGTCTAGTTGGCAAAAAATTAACCAGCACAAAACTCAAGTTTAAGGTTAGCCTGGGCTCCAGAATGAGTTCAAGGTCAGCACAGATAATTTGAGACCCTGTCTCAAAATAGAAAATTAAAGAAGAGGGCCAGCTACACAGAATAGTTGTACAACACAAGCCTAGCAGATATGAAGCCTTGATTCCAATCCCCACTACTGGGAAAAAAAAGAAAGAAAAGAAAAACAAAACCATTTGTACAATTGTGTTGTGGTCTGTTGCATGAACCATGTGGAGGCCTCAAATCTTTCTCCAGGAACCATTCTGAAAGGCCTCCTTCTCTACTTCATATGTACACATACTGACATAATACAAATGTGCATACATATGTGTATAGGTACATTATGTGTATATTTGTGTTATGAGAGAAGCATAGACAGTCTCACACTGTAGGCTAGTTAAGAGCATTCCATTCTCCTTGCTTTCTTGGAAGGCATGGCCACCCAGGTACCAGGGCCAGGCACTCTACTAAGTAATGGAATGTGGCCATAAATATTCCAAGCACTCAGTTGGTGCCTAGGCTGCGTGCTGTTTTCATGTTGCTATGGAAACATGATCACCAGGTAAAGCTCTCTGCGTGTGACACCGCACACGTGTTTGTGTGTGTGTGTGGAGAAGCCGTGCAATGAGTCCTTCTGGTTTCTATTTTTGACCTGCCAACTCGGTGAGTCACCACGGAGGATGTTTCTGTTCAGCCGTAGCCTCACTGCCCTGGTGCGTCTGCTCCCCGTGTGCCCAGGAGCTCTGGGCAGAACCACTGTGAGGGGCTGAAGGGTCAGGGCTCTCTACTGTCACCTCAGAAACTGGGGGGTTACTGAAGTGGTGTAATGACTGAGCCACCGCTGGACAACCTGCAATTGTGTTCCAAGTGCTTTATGCCACTTTGGGAAAGGATATTTGTCAAATTTATCACCAAAGAAATGAGGGCAAAAGTTGCTTGAAATGAAAGAAAACTCCATCACGGCAACAAACTAAAGAATAGGGATCAATGGCCCCCTGCCCGGAATGAAGAACTGTAACACACCATACAGAGGGACCTTCCTCTACAGGGAAAGCTCCATTTGTTTTCATGTCTTTCAAAAACATGAATGAAGAGGAGACAGGAAAGCCATCTTTTGTACTGTGTTAATAGCCTATCTCTAGTCAGGCATAGTTTGGGGGACTTGAGATGGTGAGGGTAGTATTGTTGTATAGCAGTGTGAATGAACACACACTCACTGAAAACAAACGAGCTGCCGAAATGTGTAGCCAATCAATCTGCCCCTCTCCCCACCCCCGCCCTGACCAAGGTACCTCCTCATCAACCAGGTCTTTTGGGATGTGTTTCTTAAGTAAATGACTCGTGCAGACTGTCCCCAGGGTAAACCCTCTCGGGCAAAAAACGGCAACACCTTGCGATTGCTGCTCTGTGACTTGTGTTGGGAAGTTGGGTGTTATCCGGTGAGTCACATTTCTCAATGTTTCCCTTTCCTTGTCTAGGCTTTACATTTTATTTTAGAAGCTCTTGGGTGCCACTGGGTCTTCCATTTGATTTAAAAAGTGAAGGCCTTCACGTTTACTCACAGGAACATCTAGAAAACCAATGCCCAGTGGGCCAGAGCTGTGCAGGAGCGGAATGTCCTGGTCAGGAAACTGAGCCAGGCACCTCTTCCACCAGGTTTTCCGTGGCCCAGCGCACCTCAGACCCTGCTGGCCACAGCTCTCTCTTCACGCTGCCTCTCCTTCGAGTCCCACAGTATTGTCCAGGTAAGTGGAAAGAGATGCCGGAGCCGAGGGGGAAGCTCTGAAGTTGTTCGTGTTTTCAGTGTTTGTCAGGGTCAGGATCAGGTTGTGTCAAATGTGAACGGAGAACATTTGGTATGAAACATGACTATACTGATTCAGTTCAGTGGAATCCAGAGAAAACTGGTTTTGAAGTTTAGAAAACCGACGAAGCATCAGTTCATGGTCAAAACTTAAATCTTACCTAATCTTCAAAGCCAGGGGAAAAATACAAAAAAAAGTACCAATAAGGGGAGAGTGATTAATTTTTTAATAGACTTTATTTTTTAGAGCAGTTTTAGATTTGAAATAATTTGAACAGAAGGTATGTGGTTGCTGTTTGAACATCCAGTGCCTTATTTTCCAGTGTCTGTATGAGTCAGCTTGTTTTCTCTCCTCTGCTCTCAATCACGTGTCCCCTCAGTTGTTGACTTGTTCTCCTGTCCCTTAAGATGGATAAGGGACAAAAAAGAGATCTGAGTCCATTTAGCTTTTCTTCTTCTTATAATGAAATCACATCTTATGTAAGTCTACAAAAGTGAGGACATAAGGCCAAAATTTTTGTAGTCAAAATTTTCCTTAGAAATGGTTTAAATGACCTATTATAAAACCCAAGACACACACAGTTGTTGGGTTTTTGTCTGGTTGGTCTTCCCTCCAGTACTGAAATAGATATAGATTTCTTCAACTGACTACTGGATGAAATAGTAGATTTGCATTGCGGAGCAGGTTAAGGAGGGAGGTGGTCATGTAAACACTAGACTCTGAGGCAGGAAGATAGCAAGTTCAAGGTCTTCCTGGACCACAGAGCATGTTCAAGGCCAGCCTCGAAAACCTATCGAGACCCTATATCAGAAATAAAATACAAATAAATGAAGATCTGGAGATATAGGTCTGGGGTAGAGCACTTGCTTAGCATGCATGCAAGACCCTAGGCTCAATCCGCAGGACTGGAAAGCAGAACTCATATTCTTTGTGGGGAGACCAGAATCAGGTACATGACTTACGGGGTTCAGTGCAAAATGAAATCGCAGGAACCCCTTGTTCAGGAAGTCTTAGGAATGTCAAGATTGCTGCAGTGGGACATTAAACCAAGTGAGTGGTGATGGCCGGCTTTAGTCTTCAAGAATAGAGCCTTGCGCAAATGCATAGGTAGCAGCCTCAGGAAACTGAGAAGACCGAGAAGCTTGGAAGGCAGTTCAACCCCAGAAGAGAAGCCTCCCAACACCTGCAGGGGAAAACGGGGCTGACTCACTGACAGTGTTTCGTCATCCTTTGGGGTCTCTACCCCTTCTCCAAATTCTGCCCCAACCAGCTGTGAGTGTGTTACAGTTGAATTGGGGATTTTTTGATTTTCTGATTGCCCGCCCCCAGAATTCATTGTAACTTAGAACTCAGATTTCAGAGGTTCAGGACTTAGCTAGTTGTTTGTTCATGGCTTCTGGCCCCTAGCAGCATTAGGGAAAAAAACAACAACAACAAAACAAAAAGCAAAAAAAAAAAAAAAAACTCACAAAAAGGATCCCACCACTACCACCAAAAAGTGGGCAGGGACTAAAAACTTTTCAGAGGTGTAAAAAAGGAAGTATGGTCATTCAAGCAAAAATCTTGATCTGCTTTTAGTTGATGTTTTTGTTTGTTTTTCCAAGAATAAAATGTGTAATCTCTAAAACAAATTGTACTTTGGGGGAAAACAAAGTTATTACCATGAGTCTTCCTAATGGTTCAAAGCAGGTAATTTACAAATATGAGGTTCAAAGCTGGGTGTAATGGCACATGCTTGTAAACACAGCACTCCAGAGGCCGAGGCAGAAAAACCAGAAGTTTGTGGCCAGCCCAGGATACATAGCAAGGCCCTGTCTCAAATAAACAAATACAAGCCCCACATTAGGTGCAATTATAAGATTTCTTCAAATAAAGTTTTAATTATTTTACTTGCTAATGTGGTTTCCTTCTCGGATATTTGCTCCAAGAAGGTCATGAACATAATCTCAGCAGCTAGGACTTTATGGTGTGGTCTGTGATACAAGGCTTTTTGGGGGAGGGCAGGGTGTGTGTGTGTGTGTGTGTGTGTGTGTGTGTGTGTGTGTGTGTGTGTGAGAGAGAGAGAGAGAGAGAGAGAGAGAGAGAGAGAGAGAGAGAGAGAGAGAGAGAGAGAGAGAGAGACTGCCTTCTATTTAACAGCACAACCTAGGCAAGACAGCAGCTGGTCAGAAATTCTCCAACAGGCTTAAGGATAACAAGTTATTTAAATTAAAGAGACAGAAGATTTATTTCCTGTATCTTTTCTCTTCCTGGCTTCGCTCCTGAAGTTAGTACCCTACTCTATTCCACTTCAAGATTCTCACCCCACAACAGGCTGAATTGACTCACCCGCTTTGACAAAAAATTGCTCCCTTGTGTCTGTGAGAGTTACATGTTTGAGCTTTAAAAGAAGTGTCAAAGTCAGTTGGTCACCCAGGTAGACAGGACAGCTGTGCTGACTCATGCTCACCTGTCCCTGGTTAATGGCACAGCACGACACTGAGCACATTAATGCAAAGCTTGCAAAGCACACACTGTTTTTACATGTTATTGTCACATGCTTACCAGGAATTGAGATATTTTGGGTTAATCTTTTTATTGTGGTGTTTTTAGGGCAGTTGTGTGGTGGTGGTTATTTGGCAAGCCTTGAGACTAGAGGCTGCCATCTGCTCATTCCAACAAGAGATATAAATAACGGTGGGTCCATAGGAAAGAACCTGGGTACCAACAACATTTTCTCTTCAATTTCCTGATCAGTAACAGGTTGTATGATTTATTACTTTTTAGATTTTTTTATTTATGTGTATGTCTCTGCATGTTCGAGAGTGTACGTGTGCATATGTGTGTATGTGCACGTGTGTGTGTGCAGGTGCTTGAGGAGTCCAGGAGAGATCATTGCATCCCTCAGAGCTAGAGTTACAAGTGTTTGTGAGCCACCCAACGTGGATGCTGAGATCCATACTAGCTGTGGGCCTCTGGATAGAGCAGCCAGGGCTCTCACCTGCCATGGCTCCAGCTTTAGGTTGCGTGGTTTAGGAGAGTGACAGGTACATATTTATACAAATTACTAGGTAGGTTTGTTCAGAATGATTTGCCAACTAGTGTTAGTAGCTACCACTGAGTACTGCTGTGTAGACTGCTGTGGATCCCTCCATTCTCACAGCACCTCAGGGAAACAGAACTATTGCTGTCTCACTGAACAGGAGCTCCTGGGTAGGTGAATGTTAGGGACTGGGTTTTGAACCTGTGACCAGTCCATGCTGTACAACTGTCTTTCTACCTTGTTTTAAAATATTGCCTGCTTTTGTTTTTCTTCTCTCTAGAATGATGGTGGCCAATTTGCCTCCACAATCTAGATATGATTTCAGGCCTAAACAAAAATATTTCAGCTTACATAAAATTTATTTATTTATTTATATGAATACCGATTTATTTTTATGAATACAAGTAATGCCGATCTGTACCTGGTAGAATAGTGGTTCTCTGTGCTAAGGGGAAGACCGTTTCTTTACATCCAAAAGCAAAAACTCACAAGAAGTTATGCTTAGTAAGCCTGACCACACAGAGCCCCTCCCAGCACGTATTTACATTAACCCAGGTCGAAACTTCTCCCCAAGATAAGCGCTGCCAAAAAGCCCTTACTTAACTTTATCTTTGCATGCCAGCGAAGCCTTCGGAGAACTTGGGTAGGTGTGGCTCCTAGAAGCCAATCACTTGATTCAAGGGGCAAATCAGGACCCGTGTTTACGAGAAAAAAAATGTAGACACCTGTGGATGACGCGATTGGTCGCTGATGTGCGTGGGACAGCCAGTTTGGAACGCTGTTGGCTCCCTGGACCCCGTGTGTGTGGACAGTGTGAAGTTGGGCATCCAGCTTTCACAGCATAGAGCGAGCGGGCACTACACGTTTGTCCGCTCTGTTGGAGCTAGCCAGCGTCTAGCCAGCCGGCGAACTAAAAGAAGTAGGATTGGGGCTCCACCTGCTCCCCCGCCGGCCGGGCCCTTAGACAGTGGCCCCGCCCCTAGACATCAGGCCCCGCCCCCAACGCTTTAGGCCCCAGCTCGGCCGGGACACCCCCGGCCATAGGCTCCCCCAGTTCCGTGTACACTCCTCGCCCCGCCCCCGGCAGGCTCGGGTTGTACCACCCGAGAGCACGGGGGAGTCTGTCTTCCCGTGGCCAAACGGCATTCGATCCGAGCCGTCCCCGGCCTTCGCGATGCAAGCCTGAGGAAGTTTAAGTTGCTGTAGCACACTCTGAGGGTTCAGCGATCTCAGCTCTGACTGGATCCTCTGGATCCCCGAGCCGCGGCGCCCTCGTCCCCCCTCCAGTCCCTTCACGGATGGTCTCGCCCAGGGAGTACCTCGGGACCCTTTAAATACCGCGTGGGGCTGCAGGAAGGCTCCAGAGTTGACAGGCCGGCCAGTCCCCCCGTGTGTGCCGTGCTGGGTGAGGGGATACGCAGAGCCCCGCGACCCCGGCCACCCAGCCCTCCTCAAGCCTCTGCGCGGGATCCGGGGGTGCGTACCCATCCCAGGGGAGGGGCCGTGGGATCTGAGGGGACCGCCTCTCCTCAGGGCGGCGGGAGGACTCCTTGTGCCATCCGAGGTCGGGGCACTGGACCCCCGGGGCCGCGGTGGCGGTGGCGCCCAGGCGGGGCCGGGGCGCTGGGCCGCGATGACATCCCTTTGGGTGCGTGCCAGCGACTGCGCTCGGGGCGCGAGGCGCTCCGGGCTCCCCGAGTGCGGCGGTGCCCGCTCCCCCGGCCCTGCAGAGTTGGGCTGAGCCGTGGTGGGGCCGGGCCGGGCCGAGCCGCGGCCTGTGTTTGCCGCTTGTTGCCGGGTTTCTCGGGCGCTGGGCTCTGTCCGGGCAGTCCCCTCCCCCAAGCGTTTGTTTTGACAGGAAACGTGGTGCTGCTGGAGGGCGGGGCGAGCGGGGAACGTGGGCGAGCGGGCGGGACTCCGGGGACTTCCGTTGGGCTGGACGGTCCCGGAGGCTAGCTCAGGTCACATCTGGGTCAGACCCTTGCCTTCTCAAGGATGACTTTGTGCCCAGGGTGGCACCACAACACATAGCAGCGAGATTTGGTGGCACGTGGATGACACAGTTACGTGTGTTTACGTTAGTAGGGGAGGAAAAACTTCCATTAAAACGAACGATTTCGCAACGACGTGACGTTTCCTTTAAAAATGACTGGGAATGAAGTTTTATGGGAGAGCACTTTCTTGGCATGTCCAGGACTATAAGGTTCTGTCCACCCCCGACCACTTGAAGCCCAGATCATGTGTTTTAATGCAAAAATCCTGTCAACCAAGAAGTGTCTGTTAAACTACAATACAAGCAGAGGAGAGGAAACACTTAAGAGTGGTTCCCCCTGCGACTGAAGTGAAACATACTCTCTCATCGTTGTCTTGGTACCCTAACGTGAAGAAACCAGACAACTTGCCCTTCTCCCTAGAGAGCCGCTCAGCACTCAGGGTGTCTAGCTCAGAGGTCTTGGTTTTCCTATGTCAACTGATAATGTTCTTATGCTGGTTCCTGAGCTAAGAGGCTCCCTGCCTACCCGCCTTTTCTTCCCTTGGATTTCATACATTGCCCCATTTGACGTGGCCCAGGGCTGAACACCCAGTCATGTGTACAGGCAGCTAACTTGAGGCCCCCGGAGTGTGTTTAATTAGGAGCAGGGATGGGCAGAGAGTGCTTTCCAGGATGAAAAGTGCCTAGAAACCTTCCCTGGTGCTGTAATGACATGTGACTCTTGGATCATGGGCACTGCCTTGTAGACAGTGGCCAGCTTGTTGGCTTTTGTCTAGTTCTCTGTAGGCTCTGATTTGATGAGGACCAGTATTGTTGCAGGAACTTTCCCTCAGTCCTATGGTTTTTCTTTGCTTTGGGCTGGTGCTGAAGCACCATTTGGTAGAAGATGGAAATTTTCTAGCATCTGCAATTTTTTTCATCAGAGTTCAGTGTTATATCCCACCCCCTCCCCCTGTCCTGTGGCAGGCCAGCTCCTACCATTATTTTCACTAGGGCCTCGAGGAATGAGGGATAAGAGACTTAGTTAGAAAGAGAGGGGAGAGAAACAGAGAGAAAACACAGGATAGACTCTGGTGGGCCTGGATCCTTATCCACCAGCCCTGAACTTTATTCCAAAGGTCTATTTATAACAATGCCAAGGGGTGGAGCAAAAGACCTCCCCCTTGCTAGTTACCATCAAGTGCAGACCCTTAGAAACTCCTGCTACTCAGGCCCGTGGTCCGATCAACCTTTTATGCAGCCCTGCTGGGTACAGCCACTAGGAAACGTAGTGGGCTCCAACACTGTCTTATGGGTGCCTTGTGCCTGACTTCAGTATGGTCTTGAAGGAGGGTAGCTACTAAGTGTCTCTTGACATCTCTTTTTTCCACAACCTAGCCTTAGCTGCATGGATTTCATTCTTCAGGGCCCTGTTGGATAACCTGAACAGTTTACTTCAAAATGTTTATGACTTGGCTAGCTGTAAGCAGTTAACCCTTTGGGTAGTGCCTGGGTTTTAACAAGGATTTTGCAATACATAAGGAATGGCATAGAGGGCTTTCGTCACTATAGTGGGGTGGTTGAATGTTACTGTGCTGAATGATCTCTTTCAGTGATGTCCTTCACGGTATAGAGCTTGAACAGCTGTCCCAGGATAAGGTCATCTTGCTTCCACATGTGCAAGTGCCCATGTGATGATAGACAGATCAATTTGGCAGAGAGGGAATGGAAAGAATGAGCAGCACACTGATTTCCTCCAGCCGCCCTGGAGCAGTAGAATGTGTGGGCTTCGGGGTTCCAGGCTGCTGTGGCTGGAGCTGAGCCTCTGCTCTGCTGTAAACCTTTGGGGGAGTAATACTGTCTCTCTGACCCATACGTTCTTATTTTAAACAAGAGTAACACCTACATAACACAGTTACGATGCAGATTTGAGGAAATCAATTCTTTTAAGCACCCACAGAGTATTATTGAGGTCATGCTAAACGTCCATAACTGTTGGTTGTAGCTTACTCTTTAGTATTGGTAGGGTCTGAAGAGGATAGTGGTACAATGTGCATGTTCTTTAGGCTCCTGGGACTTTGAAGCTTCGCTAGCCTTTGAATTGTGTGGATATAGGAACTGGAGACTGGAAAAGGAAATACTTCCTTTTCTACATCCATTTTAAAAGTTACTGGGAAGGCAGAAATGCATACTGTTAAACTAACTACATTAAGTGACTTCTTGATGAGCAATATGATCCAGGCGGACAGATTGAAAACTCCAGTTGTTTTCTGAGTAGACATGGGGCCAGATTTGTTCATATGAGGATACTCACTTGGTGAGCAGTGTTCTGACTGCCTCGGGGACATGTATGTCAGTGCTAGTGTCTTTTTATAATCCTGCACCAGGACAGGTTATTTATAGAAATAGTTTTCTGTAGAAAGGAAATAAGGACATGAAGTCAAATATAAACTGAAGAATCACAAATTAATAACTGATCTCCCTGTTCTCTGTGCTGAGACACATGGCTGGCTCCTTTAGGTTCCTGTATCTATTTCTTTGTCTCTAAAATGTTAGCAGTAAACTGTCATTACTCATCAATGTATTTAATTCGGCAATAAATCTTTACCTGTTGACTGGTCCTGAGAAGGAGTGGCATGATGCTGAATGTTAGAAAAGAATGGAATGATACATACAATCTGCAGTTTCTTCAAATAGTGACCCGTTGTAATAATGTTGGAAACTTTGCTTGGAGGTATCGACTGTCTTTACCTTTGGCCAGTGAGTCCTCAGGGTGGTGTTCCTGCCGGATCACTTGATTTAACTGGGAGTTGCTTTGGTGGCCAGCAAGGTGGATCTAAGTTTGTCAGTAGGAAAAGCAGTGTGCTTCTTTGAAACAAACAGCTTTATTATCACCAGTCTAAGAATCTGAAATAGTTGAAGCAGTCTAGTTACCCTCAATGTCTTCTCGGTCAAGTTGGTTGTCCCAGAGGACCCATGTGGAAACTCAAGATGGAGGAAGGGAAGGATTGGTATGAGGGCGCCTGCAGACGATCTCTCTCACTGGGACAGGCCATTTGATAGTTTCATATTTCAGAAAAGCATGTAGTTCTGTCCTGGGGTCACTGCCAGGCTTGTTTTTCTGCAGGGGAAACATGATTTTGTTCTCCTGTCTTAATGGCCAAGGTGATTGGACAGAAGCACACAGTCACCCGTGTCCTGTTGTCTGTGTCCAACACTGTCCCAGCCCCTCTCCTTAGTCACCAGGTGAAGTTGCACTCCAGCTCCACATGTTAGGCATTTGGGGTTTACCTACATACAAAATAGACAACTCTTAACAAAGTGGTTAGCGCCTTGCTTCAAAGACAAGCTTCTGCTTGCTTCTGCTTGGATACAGTAAGTCCCGGTTGTAACATGGATGCTTCTGCCCACTAAAGAGCTTCTAAACAGTGTGATACTTTTCAATTTTCTGTTATAGCTGAGTGCCTCAGATTCTACCTCCAGTGACAGGTTGATACAAAACTTAGTTGCATACAATTAAACATGCTTGCTGTATGTTTGCTTTTTTTAAAACATCTCATACTGTTTCATGGAACTCTGGTTTGGAGGAGCATCTTATCAATTTCTGGCTGAAAGAATCTGGAATTAGTCCACCTCATGGTCTCCTGCCCCCGAGAAAACAGCTGTGCATGAAGTCACACAGTAAGCTAGTGACAGACTGGGTTTTAGCTCTTAACCTCGTGCTTCTTACTTTTTAAGTCTTGTACCTGACTTCCTTGTTCAAGTAATTATAACACCTACCGAATGCGCTGTCCAGCTGGAATATAAAATGAACCGGTTCATAAATTCCCATAGATGAAAGCTTTTATTCATTTTTACTGAAATACCCTGTTGGTGTAAGGCCACTGCAGTAGAGAAAGCAGGAGCCAGCCCAGGCATGACAAGACCTGGGGTTTGGATTCAGTAAAGAAGCTGGCATAGATGGTAGTGTCTCTGCTCTAGGGCTGCACTTGGCAGCAGCGGGCATGTGAACGTGTAGGGCTGTTTGTTTGCAGATGTTCTCCTTGAATCTGTTCCAAATAGGATCCAGTGACTGTGATGTAGCTGACCCTGAATATTTGTCGTGAACTTGGTGCTGGATGAGGCACTGTGTCTCCCTTACCAAGGAGAATCAAAAGCAGTCACTGCAAGAAAACAGCTGCAGATGCTTTTTGGGGGTGTGAGCATGCTGAAAGCCTGCTTCGTCACCCCACCCTAGTTCCTTGAGACAGGGTCTCCCACTGCACTTGGAGCTAGGTAGAGGCCAGCAAGCCCCAGAAGTCCCGCTGTCCCTCCCCGCGGCCATGGGATTACAGGTTTAATCTGGGCTTTGGGGACTTGAATTGAGTTCCTCATGCCTGGTACACAGATGTTTGTATTCACTGGCCCATCATCAAGTCCTTTTGTGGAGATGAAGGGGACGTGCTACAGAGCTGCTGAGCAGAGTGCCATGTGGTGGAGGACAGCGGGAGGCCTCCTTGGAATGAAGCATTTTCAAGTAGTGCCAGCAATGGGAAGTGAACTCATGGCAGAGAGTGACAGCAGCTCATTCTCTCCTGTCCTCCCTGCCTCCCCCCAGGACACTGTAGTAAATGCTCAGGTAAAAACCAGTTTTCACGGGACAGAAGAACTTGCCACCGAGGAGCCAAGAGTTCGGGACTATTTTATAGCCCATGTCTATGGTAGTCAGCTTTGGGATTCTAAGATAGGGTGAATGCTTCCAAGTGGCAGTTCCCCACTGCTCAGTGCCTTTCTATCTGCAGAAACAATTCACAATTCTCTGCCTGCTCAAGTTTTGACCTGAGCCAATGTGCATCTCTGTGAGGGTCAAGACTGAAGAAAGTTTTGGTTGAGACCAGGTGGAAATGCCCTTTGGCCTTTTTCCCTTTTCACGACCTCCCCCCACCCCCACTCCCAGGCTCATCCTTGTTACTGTCAGCACCCAAGAGATGCAGTTTGCCCTATATCTCACAATGATGTCTGGGTCTCTCCTCTGTACCCCTTAGTGCTTCTCAGCAATACCTTGTCTCCAGATGGCTCACACAGCTTTATGTAACCATACTTGAGAACAGGACAATGTCTATTTTGTTCAGTTACTTTTCCCAGTGCCTGGTGCACAGTAGGCTGTAAATATGAACAGATAGATTCATTTAAGAACTTGTAGAGGCATTCCCAGTCATATTATGCATTATTGATGGCTTCTCCTTTTTTTTTTTTTTTTTTTGGCATTTGTGAAAAGTATCCCATCCCTCACTGAAGTGAACTCTATTTTTGTTGCCTATCCAGGTTGGAAGTGCCTTCTCCCTTGGGCAAAATCCCTTTTAGTGTCAACGATACTATGTTCCTATCAAGGCTGATTTCCTCATAGCCCTGGCTGGTGTTATGGGCCCAGGGCTGGCATTCATATGCCATAGTCTTTCTTGGTTGTGCTAGGCCTGTCCCCTTCCTTGGGATGCTCTGTGATGTCCCAGAGAAAGCACTTGACTTACCGTCCAGGGGCTGGTTCCATGGTGGAGTAAATAAATCTTGTCCCTCTGAGTCTGTTTATCTTCCTAGGTGTTGGGTAAGTTGTGCTAGGGGCTTTGTGAATTGTTAGGTCCAAACCAAACAACAGGTCTTGGTCTTCGTGCTGGGACAGTTCTTATGGAAATGGAGAGACCAGGTAGTCCAGGAAGTTTCTTCAGTCTTTCATTCCCTTGAGAGGCTCACAGAGGTGCCAAGAGTGTGTTGAGCATCCTTATTTTCTTTGTAAGTTTCATTCTTTAAATTTACCCTGTGTATGTGTATAGGTACATTCATGCTCACAGCACCTGTAGAGGTCAGAGGACAGTCTGTGGAATTGGTTATCTCCTTCTATCATGTGGATTGCAGGGATTGAACTCAGGTCACTGGGCTTGGCAGCAAGTGCCCTTACCCAAGCCATCTCACCAGCTAAACCTAATTTATTTAAAACAAAGCGGTAAGAACAGTAACTGTGTTTGCGTGCTGTGTGAAGAAGCCCCGTGACGCAATTAATCCTCTTCAGTCTTGACCAAGGCCTGGAAGGTCAGTCTTTGAGCCTTGCTTTCCCAGAGTCAGGTGGTTAAGTGACTTCCCAGAACAGAGTAAGAGTCTGCCAAGGAACCCACAGAGCCTTACCTCACCAACCCAGGAGAGAGCATCTGCGCTCTGTGTGCATTTTAAAAGGATTTGTCATCACTTAGAGCTGCTCCACATTTGCACTGGATATGGAAGGAAGTCTTGATGATCTTGCAACAGTGTTGGTCAGGGTGCTGAGGGAAGGGGGAAGTAATTTCTTGGGGACCTTTGTTCCCCTCTACTGTCACACCTGTGGGCATTATATTATCCATGTTGGAAAAAGCATGTTAGAAACCATGTTGATTCAGGGTCTCTCTGTCTGGGCAGGTTCTCGCTGTCTCTGTCTCTCTCACGCTCCCCCCCATCTCTCTCCCCTCCCTCCCTCCCTCCCTCCCTCCCTCCTTCCCTCCTTCCCTCCCTCCCACCCCCTTCCCTCTTTTTCTCTCTCTCTCCATACCCAAGGTGATACAAGATGCCTTTGAATGATGAGAAGCAGTGTGTGAACGAGGACCAGCAGAGTGATTCAGAGTCTTCTCGGTTCTCCGAAAGCATGGCTTCGCTCAGTGACTATGAGTGTTCCAGGCAGAGCTTCACCAGCGATTTCTCCAGCAAATCCAGCTCTCCTGCCTGTGAGCAACAGGGAGCAAGGCAGGGGGTGGCGGGTGCTGGCAGTGCAGGATGGTTTTGAAAACTCAGAAGTGTCTCCCCCTCCTTTCTAGAGCCCCCAGAATAGCGTGTCGAAGGCACTGTAGCTGTCTGCGTGTGTTCTTAGGAATAAGCCTGGAGCCTGCTCACTATTTTATGTTGAGCCTTGTCTCCTGGAGCCTGCTCGTTTTATTTGAGCCTTGTTGTCTCTAACCTGAGACTGAACCCCATCCTTAGCCCTGCCTGTTTTGTCTCCCAAATGGTGGCAACACCCCTTCTTGAGATTATCTTGTGCAGATTATGATGAAGCCAAATCAGTCTTTTCTGTTTCACATTGAAGGAAATTTGCCTTTCCGGAAGGGTTGGACAGGAAGTGAAATAATCTAAAGAGAATTTCCTTGCTGATTTTAAACACTGTTGTGCAAATCCCCCCAGATCAACCCACAGGGAGAATTACTACACTGTGGGTTGTGGGAGAGCCAGAAGAGTGGCTGTCACTGGGGAGACAAACACACACACACCCCACCTCCGGTCTGTGGACACAGGACGTGTGTCAAGCAGGCTCTTTTTTTCCTTCCCCTTCCTTCCACAAGATTTCACTCTGTAGCCCAGGCTGGCTTTGAACCTGTGGCACTTTCCTCCTTAGCTCCCCCACCACCACCAGGGCTACAGATACAGGTATGAACTACTTGACTTTGCCTTTTGTTTTTTTAAGTTTTGAATTAGCATTTTGTCTAGAAAGTACAGAACATCTAAAACTACCAAAGCTAAGGTAGGAAAAAGCAACTGATGTTCAATATGATCAGATGCCCACTTCAAAACAATTAGTTTGTTTATTTCAATTTTTACATTTCCAGCTTTAAAACTTGGAAAATGTATAGTATAGAGAAAAGAAGAGATGGCCTGCAGCATCACCCAGACATGACAGCCAGCTGCCAGCACTGCCAGACCATCGTCCCTCACACTGATGTGGACTCTTGCCCTTAGTATCGTAACCCAAACACATACCTACTCATGATAAACACTGTCCTCAGGACCACCTACTATGTCGTAGAGTAACAGACATTTGTACGTGTTCACTGATTTGTCATTGGGCAGTCATTTCCTACCTTGTGTTGCTCTTTTATAAATGGGGTTTTATGAGCATCCTGATGCACTGAGACTTTCTGGATGTCACTGGTGATTGGACCAAAGACTACAGGTGTTTTTAAGGAGAATCTTGAGGTAGAGAATCCAGAGCAGCCATGCACTTCTGCATCTTTCCTCATTCTTGACACCATGTCCAGGGTCTCTACATCTGATATCATGGTACCCAGGCATTCCGAAGAAGGACTTGGCCAGTTCCCAGGCATCATCTTTCTCACCTTCCTCCACTTAAGCACTTCCTCTCCCACCCGCCCCTAGAACAAACAGTTACAACAAATGGAAACAATGGAAAGTATTGCCTATCTGTGCCTTTATTTGAGGTCATGTCTTCTAATTAACTGAAGCTGAGATTTTTTCCAACAATGATTTTGTAAACTTGATTTATTAGAACAATTTCTTAGTATAATATCTAGAAATAACTCTAATTCTTCACTATTTTCCTATTGAGTAGATAATCTACCCTCTCAAATATATTTTGTTATGATTTAATTATGTATTGAGTTCCTCCTATGTTCTTACTTAAATTGCTCAACAGTGGTGGTGCACACTTTTAATCCCAGCACTCAGGAGGTAGAGGCAGGCGGAACTCTGAGTTCAAGACCAGCCTGTAATCTACAGAGCAAGATCCAGGACAGCCAGGGCTACACAGAGAAACCCTGTCATGAAAAAACTAAAAAGAAAAAAATTAATTGTCTTAATTAATTGCCTCAGAGAGAGCCTGTTAAGAGGCTAATATATGTGTCAGTGAAGTCAAATGAACTAACAAATGGCAGAAATGGGAATGAACTTCAGCCTTACACTAAACTGTATATACAGTGAGGAAGTACACAACCTCATCTGTCAATCTACTGTTAGTACATGTAAACACATATGTCAATAAACATGGAAAAGAAATTGGATTAAGTTTTTAAAAGTTATAATAGGCCTATATTAAGGAGTTTGTCTCAGGAACATTTGAAAATTCATTATAAATATGGAAACTAAAGCTGAAGAGGGAGCACTTCGATACTGAAATCTTTGCCAAGCCCACCTTTCTTTAGTGTGTGCTCTCTGACTTGTAGAACCGTGATATTTACCTGAGAAAGAGCCTGCCTGGCACTGGGGACATTGGATGTCAGCTTCTCTCCTACCGCATCAGCTGACTTCGCTTTCCTTTCAGCAACAAGCCCTCCCGGGGGTGTGACGTTTGATGACGTGATGGCTGCTGCGAAGAACTTATCAGACATGACTCTTGCTCATGAAATAGCTGTGAACGAGAACTTCCAGTTGAAGCAAAATGCCCTCCCAGAGAACAGGTAACCTGGAATCCTGTGTGTATGTGAAGGATGCTAAAGATTGTGTGTGTGTGTGTGTGTGTGTGTGTGTGTGTGTGTGTGTGTGTGTGTGTGTGTGTGTGTGTGTATGATTAAATGTAGCGAAGAGTTCAGTGGGAATGCACTGATTCTTGTGAGTGCTTCCTGGGAAGTCTCCTATTTCAGCAGTTTATTCCTGGCTGGCTTTAAATGGGACATCTGAGTAGAATGTGGCAGCCATTCAAAGGCATGTCTCCTTGGGACCAACCTGTTCTGTCCCTTCCATGCACGCTCAGCTATTGAAGAAAGAGCAATGCTGTTGATATCTTACCCTAACTACAGAGCAGCTGTATAGAAGACTGTCTACTAAGTCATGATGTGCCTTCTTAGGACAGAATTTTTTGAAGTTATTAAAAGATATGCTAAGGAAACATTTTAGAGTTTAGGGCAAAACATGAATCTCTAAATGAAAAAAATGTATTATATTGTGCATATTGGTATTTTTTTAGTATTGATTTTTATTTGTGTGCATGTGTCTATCTGTTTGACTATGTGTGTGCATGGAGGCCACAAGAGGACTTTTGATTCTTCCAAATCCCCAGGTATTTGTAGGACACCTGGTTTGTTAAGAGGGTTCTGAGAGCCTGTCCTTGTGATTCCACAAGTCTTACTCACTAAGACATCTCTCCAGCTCAGTGTTTTTATTGTCTGAAAACATTGTTCATGCTCTGAACAAGGAAAATAGGCTAAGAGATTAATCATGGGCTTAAGGGTAAGCTAAGTTCTGGGTTTTTTAAATGTATTTTCTAAATATCTATAGTGAACATGTATCTTTCAATGCTCATTAAAACTAAATAGTCCATTTTTTTCCCTATAGCCTTGCTGGTCAAGTGAAGCGTGTTGTTCACCAGGCCTTCTGGGATGTCTTGGAAGCAGATCTCAGTGCCGAGCCCCCCCAATATGAATATGCCATCAGACTGTTTGAAGAAATCAGAGAGGCAAGTTGATGTTGTTCCATTAGTGCCTTAATCCCTGGGGTCTGTGTGATGGATACCGTAGATGGATAGCTTATAAACAGTAGAAATTCCTCAGTATTAGAGGCTGAGAAGTCTAAGACCAAGACACCAGCACTTTTGCTGCCTGTTGAAGGCCTATTTAGAATCCTTCTTTCTTTATCCTCACATGATGGGGGGCGGGCAGGCAAAGGAGCCTTCTTGGGTCCCTTTCATAAAGGCATTAATCCCATTGCTGATGAATCTGCTCCCATGACCTAATAATTACCTGTCAGAATTGGCTTTCAACATAGGAACAGGAATGGGTGTGTGTATGCAATACATTGTAGCAGTTGGTTTCCTCTCCGAAGACTGTTTGGTATCTTTGTATCATCTTTCACTTTAAAAGACTGTCAGATTCCAGTAGATTCTTCTGTGAACCTCCTATCGGTGGGTGGAATTAGGGAAACAGCAGCAGATAGAGCTCAGGGTAGATAGAGCTTTGAGCACAAAACAAGACCTTGGAGTTAGACCTGGCTTTGGAATAGGCTCACCCTCTAAAAATGTCAGCTTTTTGAGTGTTCACAGGGTAGTTACAGGAACTCAGTGAGAAGATGGCAGTTCTTTTCAGTGACATTGACAAGATGCTTGCTCTTTACCGTACACTGTTGTATTTTATGTGCACAGTTCTCTAACTCACCCCGGTTCACAAAGCTTTGAGGTCAGAGGGATCTGAATTGAGACTGTCAGGCTCAGGGCTTGTTCCCCAGCCATTACAGTGTACATGAGCTTGGAGCCAACCCGTGATGAGTACTCAGTTAACCACTGGCTTGTATAGTATTTGTGTGTAGCGTATTCTTCATGGACTTCCCAGGGCTTTTCCGTCTACTCCTGAGTGGTTTTGGAGCCACGGTGTGCAAGCCGTTCCTCCTTCCTCGCGGAAGGCTTTGGAAGTGTTCAGGTTCTGCGTCCTTGTCAGTTGTGTTCTTCTGAAATGTCAGTCAGTCACCACAGTGGTGGCTTTGCATCAGCAGAGGGAGCTTTCTTCTCAAGGTGGAGACACTGAGTGTTTCTGACCCAGTACTTCCTAGGCAACATCGGGACACTCGGGTGTGAATGAATGGGGAGCACCTCCTTTGGTAACTGTGCTGCTGACTCTTCTTTCCCGCGCAGACTCTCCTCTCTTTTCTCACTCCTGGTGGGAACAGGCTTCACAATCAGATCTGTGAAGTTTTGGACATTGACCTCATTAGACAGCAGGCCGAGCACAGTGCTGTTGACATTCAAGGTCTGGCCAACTATGTCATCAACACGATGGGAAAGATGTGTGCTCCTGTGAGAGACGAAGATATCAGAGAGCTGAAGGCTACTACCAACATCGTGGAGATGCTGAGGTTAGCCCTTTTGCTGCATCCATTTTCTTACAGTGTCTTCACGTTCATTCAGAGACCTGGGAGCGTGGGGGAGCATAGATAACTGGCCTTCCAGAGGAGTTTGTGACACAGAGAAAAACAAAAAAGCAGGGATCCAGTCAGTCCTTGACAGAGTGTATAGAATTTTCTAGCCAGGTTATTAGTCTGCCTTCAGTGGACCCTGAGGATACAGTAATAAAAACTGAATTCCTGGCCCCAGGGGTTTAGAGGGAGAGAGACTTTGAACAATGCACTGTGCTAATTAAACAGTTGTTATTGGTGCTATTGAAGGAGGCTTATAAGGTTGTAGAACTTCCGGCAAGTGGATTCTAATGTAGTCAGGGTTAGAGGAAGCCATCTGCATTGGGAAGAGTCATTAGCTGCTATTGAATTCTCAGGGATTTTGTTAATAAAAAAATTGTTTTGTACTAGTGTCTGACTCTGGGAGTATTGGTCAGCGGCTCTCCACTTCCCTTTTGGGAAGCCAGGCTCTCCTGTTCTTGGTTGTCCCTCACCAGCTGGTGATATTGCCTCCATTCAGCTACAAGAGGAAAGAGACTGTGAGACATCAGTGTGAGAACGCAGCACCAGAGGGGCAGGTGCCCTTGACTTTGTCTCACCAGACTGAAGCAGGGCTGCAGAAGGGAGATCCTGTCTGGAGATACTTGCCATAGCCTCAAATCTCCAGCTCTGCTGCAGTTCCTCCTAGGGTGGGAGGTTCCCATTGATGTGTGAGCATCTTGTTTATCTCTGGTGGCAGTCACTTCCTCCTAATCCCAGAGGACATACTGAGAACCAAGTTTCATGTTATAGTTTTAGAAAACAAGGAGATGGAAACTGGTCTATATATAGAATACAGAAAGTAATTTCATTTGTAGCCTGTGGTAAATTGACAGTTTGTCAAGGTGATGCTTCACCTGTCTGTAAAATTGGCTTTATATGTCTTTAGAAATGTCCTGAGTTCTGGAAGATTACAGAAGCTCTTCTTCTAGCCACCAATATTACTGGCATATGATGTCAGATCTCTAGTGTTTATCTTGGTCATGGGTACCTACTGGATGCCACTTTTTTTTTTTAATCCACTGAGTTTAGAGTTGCTTGTATAAACATGGTGGAGGCTGTTTGCTGGAGCATGTGTAACTCACGAGTGGCAATAGCCACTGAAGAAAATGTCACCCCCTTTCCCAGCAACCATTAACTGCTAGTCGCTCTTAGGCAGGGGTGGAACTTCATGGATACCTCCTCTATCCATGATAGAGTATTGAAAGGTCCAGTCTCGTGCCCTTCACTCACTGTAAAAAGGGACATCTCTGTCTGAGGTTGAGAGCAGCACTGATCTATGAGTATAAACATAAATACTTAGAAGGAAGATTGACAATGTGTATTTAGCCAAACAACAATAGTAGGTCCCCTCTATGGCCTATGGCCTCCTAAGTCACAGGATGTTGATTTAGCTTACAGTATCAGGTGTGTATTCCTTTCTGTGATGTAGGCCTTAAATGCAATCAGAATGTAGTTGGTTACCCCACAAATAGCCATGCCACTGTTGCCCAGAAGGTCTGTTTTGTAGCCCACAGGGTTCACAGCTAGATAAAACCATTGGTGGATTATCCACACCCCCAGCAGCCTGAATAGCACTTTCTGACACTACATACGCTAGCAGCCAGGGGAGCTGCCCTCTGAGATCCAGATTGATTTCTCTATGTCTGACAATCAATAATGTGTAGCATCTTGAGCAGTAAGCCTAGTTTTCCTTTCTTATTCTGGTGGGCAACAAAGAACAGTGGCAACTGCTGACGTTGTTTTGGAGAAAATTTTGGGACCTCTCTGGGCAACAACTCAGAGGAGATGTCCTATTCCTGACACTGATATTTTTGTTTAGAGACCCATGACTTCTGGGAGCGGCATTACTCACTCATGTAGGGTTTCTTCACTCCTAGCTTTTTAAAAAAAAAAATTAGGGGTTTTTAGTTAGCTTTAAAGAAGTGGGTTTTTATATGGATTTTTTCATGCATCTTTTGTTTTTGTTATACACCCCCGCCCCATCCCTGTCTAAACCTTTTCACACATCGTATCTCCCCCTCGTCAGCTTTCATATTCCATGCATCTTACTGTCTCCTGTGTCTTGGCCTTTACAGACACTTTACAACACAGACATGCACCTCTCAGAAGTCCAAGCTGGGGTCCTCACATGAGAGAAGACATGGAAGTCTGTCTCTCTAGGTCTCAGTCACTTCACTCAGTAGAATGTTTTCCAGTTCCATGCATTTTTCCACTTGCCTGTACATTTCATAATTCTGGTTTTTAACATTTGATAAGATACTATAGTATAAATCAGTGTTTCTCAACCTCTGGGTCAAACTCCCTTTTTCACAGGGGTCACCTAAGACCATCAGAAAACACAAATGTTTACATTGATTCTTTGGGGGAGGGGTGTTTGTTTTTGACAAGGTTTCTCTATGTAGCCCTGGCTGTCCTTGAACTTACTCTGTAGACCAGGCTGGCCAGGAACTCAGAGATCCTCCAGTCTCTGCCTCCCGAGTGCTTAAAGACATGCACCACCACTGTCCACCTACATTATGATTGATAACAGCGAAATTACAGTTATGAAGTAGCAAAAAAATAATGTTATGGTTGGAGGTGACCACCACATGGAGAGCTGTATTAAAGGGCCACAGCACTAGGAGTGTCGACAACCAGTGGGCTAAGTGGACTGTATTTTCATCCACCCATCAGTTGACAGATAACCAGGCTGTCCATTTCCTGGCTATTATACAAAGAGCAGCGATGAACACGATTGCTTCCTGAACTTCTGTCTCCATTATCTCACTACTGTTCATGACACACTTCAAAAGGGATGTCCTCTCATTTGGTCATGGAAATCGGAGGCATAAGGACCCCGAGGAAGTGTGCATGAGCGTAGGCCTGGTGAGTGGAGAGGCTGGGTTTGAGCAGGGCGGCTTTCTTCTCAGTGCCTCACCTTCTGTCCTTTGATTTACACAGATGCTCTCCTCCTTTCCTTAGAAGTGGAGTCCTACGCACTGTGTTCAGGCTCCTTGAAGTTACAGCAGGCTGTGGGGGATGGGCGGCTGGTGTACAAATACTGCCACAGTAGGTGACTTTGCAATGTGTGGAGGAGACCTGTGGAACACACGTGTATAACTTCCTTGAAAAGTGACCCTGGGGAATGACAGTTGGTGCCTCAGCACCGTTTTCAGGAGGTTTATCTTATCCAGCCTGTGACACATAGGTAGTAGTCCTCAGTTTCAACTGAACTTCCTAACTAACCACTTCTCGTTTCAATTCTGAAATTTTTAGACAAATATTCCGTGTTTTGGACCTCATGAGACTGGACATGACGAATTTTGTCATTAGGAATATTAGACCTTACATTCAACGTGATTTGGTGGAATATGAGAGAAACAAATTTCAGGAAATTTTGGAAGAAACTCCAAGTATGTATAATACAGTGTGTGCTTATGTCAAAATTAGGTCAAAATATGGCAATGTAACTTTCGCCTGTTTGTGTTGTGTTAATGTTAAAACATTTTAAGCCTCTTAAAAGTTGAAATCACAAACTTGTGGTTATTTTTGTTTTGTCCCAGGAGATGTGCTGAGCACCTTTTAATTTTTCCATTTATTTATTCCATAAAGGTTTATTGAGCATCTGCTGTGTCTTGTTGGGAAGGTGCTGTGGTATGACAATAGACAGAACAGTATGAAGTTGTAGTCTCCAAGAGGCTGACATTCTAGTAGGCATAACAAACAAGCGTAGACTATCACATGGATTATTCGGGAACAAACAGTGGAAGGACAGGAATGAGGGTGGAGGCCACCTGTAGGAGGAATGAGGCAAGGCTTCTTTAGTAAGTAACATTTGAGCAGAGTTTGCTTAGAACTCTGGAAAAATGCTGGGGGGGGGTGGCGCACGTCTTTAATCCCAGCACTCGGGAGGCAGAGCCAGGCGGATCTCTGTGAGTTCGAGGCCAGCCTGGCCTACAGAGTGAGTTCCAGGACAGGCACCAAAACTACACAGAGAAGCCCTGTCTCGAAACAACAACAACAACAACAACAACACACACACACACACACACACACACACACCTACCTCTGGAAGGGCAAGCACAGGTGTGAAGGAAAGGGGACAGCTAGGACAGCCCTGAAGAGACACTGGCTTTGGTTTGACAATAGCCAGGGCAGATGTGCCTGAGGGAAGCCGGCAGGGAAGAATGGGGCCGTGGTGGAGAGGGAGACAAAGGCAGATCGTGTGATAAGATCGTGAGCAGTCCAGTGTTAATGAAGAGTCTTGAGAGTCTTGAGCAGGGAAGCAGCGTGTGATCGTGTGATTGTTACTTTCATGGATATAAACATCAGCATGTTTATACTATATAAAGCGATAGAAGTAGAGTTAACACTTAAAAAGTGCTTAGCACATTCTAACTAATTTGCTTACATAACTAATTTAACATTACAAGTATATGAAATTGCCTCCCACTTTATAAATGGGGAAACTGAGGCATAGAAAGGTTAAGTCATTTGCTTCTATATCACAGCTTATAAAGTACGCAGCTGGGCTCACTGAGGCAGACCCACAGTCCGTGCACTTATTCTTACTGCATGGGTTAAGACAGCCTTAGGGAGTAAGTGTGGCTGCTGAGGGGATGGCCTGGGACGGTGTAGCATCTAGAGGTGACATGGGGAGGATCAACAATGGTGACTTGAGAGTAGCCAGGGAAGTAGACTGAGTCAGGAGGGTTCCTACAGTGTGGTTAGGGGAAACATGAGTGGATGTGACAGGACCTTCTAAGTTATCAAGAGGGACGAAGCCAAGACTTGACCACTGGATTTGACTAGCGAGGATTATTGATAATGGTGATGGGAGCTGTTTTAGTAGGTTTATGACTGCAGAGGGGGCAGAGAAGGATGGAATCAAGTAAACACTCCCTCCATCAATCAAGTGCCCAGTGAGCTGGGTCCTGGTACCCTTCATTTTTCCAGGGGAGAGCTTGAGGTGCCATGGCAGCTAGCAGGTGGCTGTGTTGATTGGGACTTTATTAGCTGTGGTCTGAGGCTGTTGGGTAGCCTACCTCCCCTCTGGCCCACCTTTAACAGACTGAGCTTTCCCATCACAATGATAACACAGTAGCACTGTGTAAAATGGGCACAATGGCCGCTGCTTTTAAATGGGCCCCTGCGCACTGGAGCACACCCAGTGTGGAAGATAGATTGTGGAAGCCACGAGAGGAATGGTCATAAATTGAGGCATGTTCTGCTGGGTAACAAGCTTGTAACACCACATTCTCCTTTGAGAGCAATTTAGGGACCTTTCTTAAGCTCTGTGGGGCAAATTAAGATCTTCACAAGGAAATAGTAGACGGATGGTTAGATCTTCTGATAGTTGGAGCTGTTTGAAGTTTGGGACAGACCTCTCTCTATTGCTGGTGGTGACACTGTGACCTTTGTCAAACTCATTCCTTGACTGGTTCATTCAGGTCTCCCTGAAATCCAGAGGTTGGAGGTATCATTGCCCTCTATTTGCATATGGGGAAACTGAGGCTAAGTTACAGGCCCTGATGAGGTCAGTAGCTGGAGAGCCTGGCCACTCAGATGTTCTCTGCCTTAGAGCATGTGCCAATTCTTTTCTCTTTTCTGTCAGTTTTTTGGGACATGGTTTCTCTGTGTAGCCCTGGTTGTCCTTGAACTCAGAGATCCCCCTGCCTCTGCCTCCAGAGTGCTGGGATTAGAGGTGTGTGGCACCATGCCCAGCAAGCATGTGCCTTTTAACACTTGGAGCCCTGCTTCTCCTAGAACAAGATACTGACTCTTAGTGGCACACATTGCAAAGGGTCACCTGGTGGGTGGGACTAGATGATTGTGGTAATATATTGTGTACTCTAGTAAATTACCTGAGGATCAGAGGACAGAGCCAGCCACTAGCTTAGACATAAAGGCCAGACAGTAGTGGCACACACCCTTAATCCCATGGCTCGGAGGTGGAGAGCATCTGGATCTCTGTGAGTTCAAGGCCACACTGGAAACAGAGCCAGGCAGTGGTAGCACACACCTTTAATCCTAGGAAGTGACATGGCTGGGCAGAGAAAGGTATATAAGGTGTGAGGCGATAGGAAAAAGTTCAGTTCAGCTGAGACCCTTTAAAGACTCAGGATTTCAGTCAGAGGATTTGTGGAGCTGGTGAGGTAGTAGGTGGTGACTGGGGTCTGTTCTGCTTCTCTGATCGTTTAGCGTTCACCCTGATATCTGGCTACAGGTTTTTTATTATAATACTGTTTAAGATCGAACAGCAGATGATCACTAAAGACTCTTTAGTGATAAAGTTCTGTGACTTCAAGGATTCTGTTAGCTCCAATTGTAAAGGAATTGGGGGCAGGGGAAAGTCCTTTAATCTGAAGCCTGAACTTGACTGTGTTCTCAGCATCGGCTCCCTGAGACTCAGTGGGATCATGTGTACCTGTGTGTGTGAATATATGCATTTAAATGCAGTCAGACCTTCAATCCAGACAGCTGCAAATCTTGGGCAAACTCCTTCATACATAGTTGAATCTAGCTTTGTTTATCTCAAATTATTTGCTTATTTTTCACCTTTCATGTTGACTTGGCTCTTTCCCACAGACTTAAGAATACAGCCAAGTCAGCTATGCTTAGAGTTCATTTTTGCCCAGCTAGAGAAATCAAGAGTACAGGAAATAGAGTATAGGTCAGTTGTTAATTATATCCCTAGTCACTCTGCCAAAAATTGGTCCCTGCCCTAATATCAAAATAAGTCTTTAAAAAAAAAACCCAAACCATTAAGATCTGGGTGTTGGTAGCACAAGCCTTGAATCCCACACAAAAGACAGCAACCAAAACAACAGACAGACACTGAAACAGAAAAGGAGGGGAGGCACTGGTGCTCTGCGCTGACCTCAGAGTGGTGCCCAGTAAGGAGCAGCGCTGCTGGGAGCCCAAACGTCTCTGCGATCCATCCCTTGCTTTGTGTTTTTGCCCTTTTGTGTTATATATGTTACCTGGGTTGTGTTACAAGCAACAGAAGCCAACTCTAGCCAGCATAGAAAAAAACAAGTGGATAGAAGGATGAGGAGTTCTCAGACTAGAAAGAGCAGCTAACATTCACCAGGACATATCAAGGAAAGCCAGACTGGGTGGGCAGACAGACAAGGGCCTAAACACTGGTAACACTGAGACCCCAAAAGGAGCCCAATGGGCATAGAGTTAGCTGAGCCAACCTCTTATTAGGGAGGCTGGGCCTCTTAATTGATAGTTTTAAAAGAAGACATGAAATAAGGGAACACAGCAGAACAAAAAGAGTACATATCATGGATAAGGAGACGTTTTTCTAAAGGAAAGTTGGAGTGACTAAAGGTCACTGTCATGACACTGCATGTTCTTGTGTTTCTGCCTCCCAAGAACATAGACCGTGTTTACTCATCTGTGACTCCCCAGCACTTGGTACAGTACCCATCACATACAAGGTCATCAGTAGCTGGATGGCAGTGGCACACACCTTTAATCCCAGCACTCGGGAGGCAGAGGCAGGTGGATCTCTGTGAGTTCGAGGCCAGCCTGGTCTACATGGCAAGTTCTCGCCATCCAGGACTGCACAGAGAAACCCTGTCTTGCATAATAAAAACAAACAAACAAACAAAAACAGGTCATCAGTGGTTACTATTGAATATATGAGCAAATGGAGATACTCTTACTAGTCTCCCCAAGACTTAGGAAGGTTATAAAGTACCTCACCTGTTGACCTACTTTTGGGGCCACATGAAGCAGTCAGTGTACCACCATCTTGGGGAGTGAAATCTCAACATACAGCTGAGAGAAATGCAGGTGTTGCACCGTAAAGCCTTCTGCTTTCCTGGTTCTGTGCAGTTCTGAATGTGTGCTCACATGACCTGTGGTCCTCGAACACCGGTGCCCACGCCCTACCTTAGACTGACGAAGTCACCAACTCCAGGAGCTGCTGGGGGCTGTGCTCAGGATGGTGGTTTTTAAAGTCCCTGGATGATTCTAAAGGCAGCTGGAGTTGGGCTCCCCCAAGCCACACTGTTGCTTTAGTTGGTGATAACTAACTGGGCTTTAACTATGTCAGCTCTGATGATTAAACATACAATGTAAACGCTGATTAGCTGTCACATGGCACATCTCCCTGGATTTCCACTCCACGCTCTCTGTTGGATATCTTTTAAATAAAAGACCTTTTCCATCTTTATACACAGAGCTAGCAAACCAAACAAAGTATTTGCCACTGAGAAGAACCAGAACTTAGATTGGGGGCGGGGGTGGCCTTAGTGTAGCACCAGTCATGAGTTACCCCTGTTGAAGTACCCCTCTCCAAGGAAGAACTGCAATCTGGTCTCTATTTCTTTCCTTTGTTGTTGTTTTTAAATCTGCACCTGTACTCAGTTTGCTCCTCTTGGCAATTGCTGCCCTATAATATCTACCAAATGGATGCTTTTATGAGAGCTGTGATACAAAAAGCAATTGCTTCTAGTGGGAAATCTTAGAACTGGGTCTAATGTAAAACAAAGTGAATTTTGCCCTAAGGCCAACAGTGCAATAGAAAAATTGCCTCTAAACCTAAAGCCTCTGGACTAGTCATCAGTGTGATTTCATTTGGTTTATGATGTAGGAGATAGGGAATTCAGGGTAAGTGGAAATCTGTGAACAGAACGTAAATGGATACTAATTGTTAACTAAAGCAGTGCTCTTCATGAGGGGTAACCTGCCTGGCCCCCACTGAATCCTGTCTAGGGACTTTTGACTGTCCTGTTCTGATGGTAGGGGTCATGGTATTCTACTGGAATCGAGCAGGGAGAGAGGTCAGGAGTGCCACTAAACATCCCAGAGTGGTCAGGACAGCGCCCCACAGCAAAGGGTTATCTAGCCTCAAATGCCACTGGTGCTGAAGCTGAGATACCCTGTTGTAGGTCAAGAGTGGAAATGAATCTATCTCATGAGCTAACGGGATTTCCTTGTGCTTTAAGAGAGCTGGGTCTCCAGTAAACAAGAAAATCTGATGGCAGGCCCTTGGGATGGTTTCTTGTCTGAGGCCGTCTTGTGCTCTTCACACCCTCATCTGTTGTCTGGCAGAGTCAGCTCCACTGAAGAGGTGGTGCTTGCTAATACACTTGTAGACAGCAGTAAGTTCCATATGAGATGCAGGTTCAGGGACACTCTCTCCTGTCATCACCACTTCCTTCTCTCATCCTTCGTTCTGAACAGTCCCTGCCTGACACGAAGGATTGTGCTGGGTAACTGGATTTTCTGTTCTGTCATATTTCTTATATAGCATTCCAGAGGAGAGTTGAGTTTTCTTTAAGGGGGTCTGCTGAGATTACACTTTCTCTAGCCAAAGCCCTAATTGGTATGTAAAACAAATCCACATTCTTTATGCCTATGCGATCATGCTGTCTGAGGTAACTTTACCATCAGTTCACACAGCTGATCTATGACAGAGAAATGAGTTCAGACCTCATGTGCTTCAAATACCAAACCTAGCGCAAGTAGAGACAGTCTACCCCACTCCCTGAGGTGTCTGTAGCTGGATGGGTGAACATCACAATTGCTAACCCTTATTAGACATTTCCTACTTGCTAGAATGAGTCTCAGAGAATTGCATGTATTCATTTCTTGAACCCTTACCCCAGCTGCAGGAAGGGACTCTTGTTCTCTATGTCCCATTTACAGATGTGGACCTGGAATAGCAGGTGTGGCGCTGTATTAAGTAAGTTGGCCAAGGCACAGTGCTAACGAGTGAAATCAGGCTGACTTGAGCAGCATCTTGCTCAGAAGCCATGCTCCCAAGCAGTTCACTGGCCACTTATCCGGCAGGGGAGAGTGTGATACACAAGTTCTGAATCATGCCTCGATTGCTTTGGTATTAGGCTTCCCTTAATTGAGGTTTATTAATCTGCAATGCAGATTTGACTCTACAGTCATGTTTCTGCACTCCCTGTGTGTTGGGAGCAGGCTGTTGCAGCTCAGCCCTCTACTGGACATGACGTTTGTTCTCACCAAATCAATTGCAAGGAAGGAGGTGCCTCTCTGCTTGCCTGTGTGCTGTTTGGAATTTCAGAAACAGCTGTAATGTGTATGGACAGCACTGAGTAGGGAGTCATTCACTGCTTACTGGGATTGCAGGTGCCACCACCACGCCTTGTCTCTTGAGAACTTTCTTCTTGGCTTTCAGACACCCATCTTCTTTTTGAAAGTAATATTTCTATTTTATGTGTATGGTGTTTTGCCTGCTTATATTTCTGTGCACCACATGCTACCTAGTGCTCATGGAGTCCAGAAGAGGGTGTCCGCTGGCCCTGGAATTGGAGTTAAAGATAGTTTAAGCTACTGTGTGGATGCTGGGAATCAAACTCGGTCCTCCAGAGGAGCAAACAGTGCTCTTTCAAATGCTGGCACATCTCTCCAGCCCCTCAGATACCCTTCTTGCTTCTTACGTGTCTGAATTTCAGTGTGTACATGTGGAAAGAGAGAGTAAGCTGATTTGGTCTCTGAGAAAGGCACGGCACTATGGGACGACTCTGCCCTTGTGACCGCTTCTCAGTTGATTAACTTCTAGAGGCTTCAGCTCCAAGTCCATACCCTGAATTTGAGTTAGGCTTCAAAATACAACATTTGGAGGAGAATCAAGATTCAGACATTCAATGTATTTGTATTCATGACTTGCTTGATTCACTCGATCCATGGGTGCCAGAGAGTAGGCTTAGGGTAGGAAGGCAGCTATTCAGAGGTAACATGAGGGAACTCGCTCTTTCTCTCTCTCTCTCTCTCTCTCTCTCTCTCTCTCTCTCTCTCTCTCTCTCTCTCTCTCTCTCTCTCTCTCTCTCTGTGTGTGTGTGTGTGTGTGTGTAAATGGATGAGTCAGCCCTGGTGTATATATTAAATCACTTCTATGATGTGTTGCCTGGAGGTGTACACACACATAAAGAATGCATTAAAAACTGATGAAATCCGAATAAAGCCTACATCTCAGTTAGTGCTGTTGTGCTTGTTGTGCTGAAGTCATCTTTGTTTCCTGGTTTGACAGGATGCTGTGGTTATTTACGATGTTGCTTGCCGTGGTGGCAGCTAGGTGAAGAGCTTGCAGATAGCCTGTGCTGGTTTGCTGGTTTTTCACTTCTCACGGCTTGAACTATTTAAAAATTAAAAGGTTGTGAGGTTATTTTGAAAGTTTCCCCCACCAGGAGAAATAATCTATGAATAGTGACAGCATGGGTAATTTCAGAAACGTGCTAGGTACTAGATAATTCCATTTACAGGGGACTACAGGAGGCAAAAGTAGCCCCTGAAGTCAGTAGTTGAGAGCAGAGAACAGTGACTGAGAGGGAGATGAGAGAACTTCTTGGGGTGATGGAAATCGTTTTCATCTGGTTTGGGATAGTTGTTACACAGATCATAAATGGTCAAAACTGACCAAAGTGAGCACTTTACAGTGGGGCATGTTACTTCATGAAACCGTATGTCCACGTACATATATGCATTTCTATGTGTGGGAAACAGAATGATTTTTAAAAGCAAAGGTAAGGAAGTCCTGGGCGCCTGTTGCTTCCTAAGCATCTTCGCCTTGTCTGCAGCTGTGACAGTCTCCACACCTGTGTCCTGATGACTGCCACACTGTCCCTTCATCCCTCCCACCTGCTCTTTCCCACGAGGACATCCAAAGCAGGGGAGGATGAGGCTCAGAGAGAGAGGGCTGGGGCACTTCTGGGTGAAGATGGAAATCATGACCATGAGGAAGACGTCTAGGGGGACTGGAGAGTGACAGATGGACACAGGCTAGTTGTCCTGGGAAGTGTGTTTAAGGGACAGGAAGAGAACCCCAGGTGTGATTTGTGATATTATTCAAGGAAACCGGGGATGAGAAATCACAGACAGCAAGAAGAGAGAGGGTTCCAGGGGGTGTCCTCGGATGAGACGCTGTCAGAGTAGACTGAAGAGCTAGAAGACAGCTGGTAGCTTTCAGAAAGTTGTGGGAAGACTGTATGTTGTTCGTCCTCTAAGCTGTCCTTTTTATCTCAGGATATGGCACAATCATTCATTCTGCAGTCCTCACAGGGACATGGGAGTAATCCTACAAGCCTTTCATCCTTTTTACATTTAAGTGGTCCTCAAGACCCGTGGACACTGCTTCTAAATAATAGGGTTTCTCCTTTCCCACAATTCCTCTCTATTTTCTTTTCTTTTTTGGGGGGTGGGAGGGATTTTCGAGACAGGGTTTCTCTGTGTAGCTTTGTGCCTTTCCTAGAACTCACTCTGTAGCCCAGGCTGGCCTCAAACTCACAGAGATCTGCCTGGCTCTGCCTCCTGAGTGCTGGAATTAAAGGCGTGCGCCACCACCGCCCGGCTGATTCCCATTTCCAATGCCTTTGTCCATTCACTCTCGATTGGACCACAACAGCCTGCAGTCTTCTCGTTTACCCAGCCTTCCTCTCAGTGATTTTTTGTAACAATTCTATCTGATTATATCAGTTCCATGTTGAAAAGAGCTATGCAAAGAGTCTTTATTTCCCATAGCTGATGTTTGTAACCGAAATCTAAGAAGAGAATGGAAATTATTCAGGAATGTGGGAACGTAAACATGCACATGGATCTTGGCAAAAATATGGCTCTAATTAGACACTCAAATCAAAGCACCCCAAAGGGTTTAATATGTTGAGTCCAAACTCAAGGTCATCTGTGAGCAAGTTTGGGGCAAGCTGGTTTCTGACTGCCAAACCAATGCCTTCAGGGGCTGTTCTTCTCTTCACTAGCCCCTTAAGGACCAGCAATACATATATGATGGGCAACTTCCAGAATGTGCTGTACGCTGCCATTTTAACGTCTTTATGTGTGCATTCTCCTTGCTAGCATGCCAGGCAGCCTTTTCTTCTCTCTGCTTCAGGTGTCACTTGGAAGTTCTTTCTCTGAGCACTCTCGAGTAACCCTTGTTCTCTCCTGCTCTCTAGCGTTCACTGTACCCCATGAGGAGCAGTAGTTATTTATAGATAGGTCTCCCCATATGCACTTGGGCTTGGCTGTGTTGTTTCATTCATGCCTGGGACCTACGTAGAATCTGTCATGTAGAATATATAAACAAAAGGACTGACCTACTAAGGAGTAACTGTATGGCTTCTTTTGCTCGTAGATGCCCTTAGTCAAACTACGGAATGGCTGAAAGAGTCAATGGATGAAGAATTCCTTTCTGAGACTGCTGTAGCTCCCAGAGCTGAACAGAGTCCCACCCCAAGCCTAAGCCCTCTGTTGGTGCTGAATAATTGTTACTTGAAACTACTTCAGTGGGATTATCAGACAAAGGTCTTACCAGAGGTGCGTGGCTTTTGCTCCACCAGGATGTCTAGCATTTTAATTCTTGAGTTTTGACCCTGAGTCAGATGGCCTGTCTGTGTTGCATATGATAAAAACGAGAATGTGGATATGACATTGCTTGTTTTACATGTTCATGGCATTGTGCTTCCTTTTCTATTTTTACATTTTAAATAAATATGCTAGACACTGGTGACAGATGGGACACGACTTCAGGAGCTGACAGAGAAGCTGAATCAATTGAAAATGATTGCCTGCTTGTCCCTAATTACCAACAACATGGTGGGTGCTGTCACAGAAGGCCTGCCTGAGCTTGCAAACAGGCTCAAACGGATCTCAGCTGTTCTACTTGAAGGCATGAATAAAGAGTAAGTTCTTCATGTATGTATCTGCTCCCTCACATTGGAAGGTTCTAAATGTGGATACATGGCCTCATGCATAACCTTGGCCATGAGGCTGCCACAGTCACCACTGGCTTTAAAGTCTCTCACCTTCTTTCTACGGTGTTTTTAAGCATCTCAAAAGTTCTAGCTGAGATGTGTCCCATGACACATGCCAGGATGCGTGTCGCGTTTCCCCTTTCAGTGGTGTGCACAGAAGCTTTTCTGTGACGGTGCTGAGGAAAAGCAAAAGCAGAATCTCCGGAACTGCTTTGTCAAAGTGGACTTCTAGATCGGATGGGGTCTACTCTATCCTTCCTCTCTCATGAGACAATAACTGACTTGAATGGATCCAACCTATGAAGGTTTTAAAATAGACACAGTTCTGTCTAATAGAAGCCTGATGAAAGTTTTGCGTTTGCTAAATTCACCTCCAGTCTTGCTCTTTCATTGAATGTTAGAATCCCACTTGGATTTCTGCCTTCAGGTCTATCCCACGGAGACACTGTCTTGTCAGTGTTCCTGTGGCTCTCACACAGGTCAGCTCCCCCGCTGCTCTGCCTCTCAGTGTTTTTAGGCCTTTGTCCTCTGTTCTGCCACTGAAGGGACATGCACTTGTCTTCCTCTGTTAGAAAGAACATAAGCCATGTGATAAAACCTAGAGTAGGAATCTTAAGTGGCTTGGGATCCACACTTCTCATTTTAGGCTGAAACTCAGAGGAGAGGGTTTGTCTTGGGCTGTGGGGGGAAATGGGCAAACTGAGGCTCAGCTTGTCTTACTCAGAGGCCTACCCTTTCTCCTGACCGATACCTTACTGTTGCCACACACCTTAGTTCGTGTTTCAGGACCCAGGACCCATACAGAAACAGTATCTTCCTCTGTCGTTGTATCTGTGGTCTGTCTGCACATCTCTTCACACTGGGAACTGTTGCTTTCCAGAAATGTTTACTGAGCATCCAGTGCTGCCAAGTGTTAATATGAAGCCTATAGAAACAACATGTAGAAACTAAGAGGACAAGCTTTCAGATCAGGTGACCAGGTCACACTGAGCTCTGTAACTGCCTTGTCACGTATGACTGAAAAGTTCCTGAGCCTTATTTTCTCATGTGAAAAGAGAATGATAGAGGCTAGGAAGCCCCTATTATTATTATTATTATAATAATGTATATATAATGATAATAATAATAATAATAATAATAATAATAATAATAATAATAATAATGGCTCAGTGGGTAAAGTGCTTGATTTGCAAGTGAGGGCCTGAGTTTGGCTCCTGCAGCACCCATGTGAAAGTCAAGCATGGAGGAATGTCTGTAATCCTGGGCTGTACAGGTCAATAGAGAAACAGATCCTGGGTACTTGCTAGCAAGCCAGTCTATCCAAAATAGCTAGCTCCAGGTTCAGAGAGTGACCCTATCTTCAGAAATAAGGTGGAGAGTAATAGAGGAAGACACCTGAAGTTTACCTGTGGCCTTGACATGAACACACATGAGTGAGCGTGCACACACACACACACACACCCTAACATACACATAGCAAGGAGAATAATAATCTTCCCTACTTTGGAGCTGTGAGAATAAAAGATGATTAATAAGAGAATCTTTGCACAGGTGTCTGGCACACAGTGAATGTTAGTTATTAGTAACTGTTTTGGTGTTCAGGGATCCTCCTTATAGCTTTATTTCACTGTTTACTGGCTGTTTCACATAATATAAAAACATTCCTTTATAGGAAATGAATACATTCACTGCCCAAATACTCATGTTATAGATGGAGTAACAGCATTTGTAATGTAAAACAAGTAGATGACCTCAAGTCACTGATGGACCTACATGTCATATGGTTTGGTGACATGTCACACAGACAGGCAAGGTTTTACCTTTATTGTGAATAGGAAGCATTGGCCCATATTAAAATTTAATTTTTTCCTGTAGCCTACAAACATTCTGACTAAAAGCAGGAGAAAGCTAAAATGCTACTCTATAGTGGATTAAAACTTTTCAGAAGGAAAAGATTTTATCAAAACAGTCTACCCTTGGGTTATAGAACCCCAGAGGTAGGTCCAGTGTGATTGTACAACGGATTCCAGTTAAGGCAGAACAGCAATGATGATCTACCACTTCCATGCTTTTCTCACAAGTGTCTACTGTTCACTTGACATCCTGCTAAAAGCTCACTCGGGCACAGAGCAAGTCCAGCGGTGTAGCCTGGATTTGAACCAAGGTCTTCCCCACATCAGACTTAAGTCCTAATTTACTCTGTTGTGCTACCTCCTGTCACTAGGTCCCCTCTCATTCTTTAGTTCACATTTCTCACAGCAATACGTAAGAACCTTTTCTATACAATGAGATACCATTTTTCAATTATTCTTTAATAGTGCAGATCTAAAAACACCCTCACTAATTCTCTTTATTGATTAACTTACTCCTTAATTTTGTAATGTCTAGACTGTGTTTGGGATTATTTGTTAATTACTGTAAAGGAGTAATAGGGAGTTAACTGCCTTTGGTCATGATCAGTCTAGAATTTCAGGTAATTTGGTCTCAATATTTTTGTTGGTTTTGACTGGTGTTATAGATATACTGCTATAGGCACAGAAAAATCAATTTTTTTCTACTCAACTTCATGAGCTCATTAAAAAATATCTATGAGATGGTTAAAAGCACTTGGCTGCTTGGGTTCAGTCCCCAGCACCTACCTGGCAGCTCACAACTGTCTATAACTCTAGTTCCGGAGGATCTGATGACCTCTTCTGGGCTCCATAGGAACTGGGCATCTATATGGTGTACATATGTGCATGCAGGTGAAATATTCATATGTGAGATAAAGCTTTCAAAATGTATATGAATGAATCCACTCATATCAGTGGGCTTAAGAAGTAAATGGATATTTTCCGTCCCCTTTGCTAAACCTGTGAAAATGGGGTTTTACATGTATACATTTGCTTTTCTGTCAGACATGGGGTACACAATTACATGGTTTTCAGCACTTAAAAATCTATTATGTGAGAGCAATGGTAGTTGGGAGAGGCACTATTTCCTGTTCAGTCTATAAAAACAATTTGTATTGCTGTAAGAGAAAATTGGCATGCATCTGTAGTAAGTATATTTAAAAACAAAACAAAAAGATTCCTGAAGACCCAGATTTGGCCTGATGCAATTTGCTCTGTTTTCTAGGACCTTTAATTTGAAGGAAGCCCTGAATTCTATTGGTGTTCAGACTTGTGCTGAAGTTAATAAGGCCCTGAAAGAGAGAGGCTCGCCCACTTTAAATGCTGAGGTCCAAGCTAATCTTGTCGGTCAGTTTTCAAGCCTTGAAGAGAAGGGCAATCCTGTCTGCACCTTGATGGGTGAGTTCTCTTTATTTTTAAACCAGTTTCTGCTTCAGTTCAATTTGCTTTGACCTCTGGTATCTGACAGTGTTTACCTGTCAGTCTCATTTTAGTGTTAAATGCAGTACTAATTCAGAATTCAGATTTTGGATTTTCAGATTAGGGATGTGTAATCCATCACATCCATTCCAGTGTTCTATAACAAAACAAACAAAATGTCCAGCAACATCAAAAACACCTGTGATACACCTTGAATTTTAGGTAAAAGATACTGCCTTACTATTGCTGTGTGGAAATACCATGACCAAAAGCAGCCTGGGGAGGAAAGGGTTTATTTCACTCACAGTTCGTCATCAAAAGCAGCAAGAGCCGAAACCTAGAGGCCAGCTGATGCAGAGACTGTGGAGGAATACTCTTACTGGCTTGCTTACATGGCTTGTTCAGCCTGCTTTTTTCTAGACCCCAGGACCACCAGCACGGGGTGGCCCTACACAACGGTCTAGGCCCTCCCTCATGGATCACTAAATTAAGAAAATGCAGCCAGGTGGTGGTGGTGCAAGCCTTTAGTCCCAGCACTCCAGAGGCAGGCGGGATCTCTGTGAGTTTGAGGCCAGCCTGGGCTACAGAGTGAGTTCCAGGAAAGGCACAAAGCTACACAGCGAAACCCTGTCTTGAAAAACCAAAAAAAAAAAAAAAAAAAGAGAAAGAAAAGCAAAGAAAATGCTCAGCCGGATCTTACAGAGGCATTTTCTCAATTGAGGCTCCCTCCTCTTTGATGACTTTAGCTAAGTTGACATAAACCAGTCAGCACAGATACTTAACATTTACTTTTGGAGGACAAATATTAAAAGTATAAAGAAAATTGATGTTTTCATAGGTCTCACTTCTCTGTTGAGCACCTATCATCACTGTCCAGCCAATGGACTTTATGGAGACAGTGTGGCGCTGTGGAAATGCTGGGTGAACGTGCAGCTCAAGCCTGCTCTCGGCACACTCACAGAATGAGGCACTGGTTCTGCCATGAGCACACTGAGAGAACGGAGATCCCTCCTCGGTCAGAGTTAGAGAGTGAAGGGCTGGAACCGGGAGGCATCCTGGCGGGCTCTCACTGTGCTTTGCTGTCAGGCTGGGCTGCAGAATTGGCAGCATGGAGCATGCACTGGGACTCTTGCAGCCACCTGTGACTGGTTAAAAGGGGCAGTTGTTTCCTCCTGCAGCCCAGAGGGCCAGGAATGGGGCCGGCTGCTGACGGAACCAAAGGGAGACTTTGGTTCCCCCCCCCCCCATCTCTCAGCACTGCCCCTCTCCTGGATGCCTACACACTAAGGTGGCTTGCTCTGCCATTGGCCTGCCATGCTTAAGTCACACAAAGCCAGGAGTCTCACCCCTGTTAGCTAGCAGTGGCCCAGCATGGAGTCCCATTGGCTGTAAGTGGCCAACCTAGGTCAGGTTCTGTCCTTGAATTGATCTTGGTGATGAGAGCAAAGACTTAATCTTGAGATGTGTCCTCACTTCGGGCGCAGTCTCTGAACCTGAGTGTCAGTGAGCGTGGAGGAGAACTGCTCCCTACACAAAGCAGGGCGCTGTTACCATGAGAGAAGACAGAGGCGGTGCTGTAAAATGTGCTCAGTTGCTGCAGGGGCTGAACAGGAAAGCCTAGGGGGAGGAAGAGAGGACATTCTGGGATTAATCTGTGAGCTTCCCAAGTACACACTAACAGTGTGGCACATTTTATTGTGGATTGAGGGGCTCTGCGATGATTTTTCTTATTCTTATTCCTGGGAACATAGGATATTGGAAGTTCAGGCTGCACAGGCTACTTAGCTGGACCCCAGAAAGGACAGTGCCAGGGTACCGTGGCAGCAGAGGCTGCTACCAAGAGGGGCAGTTGATCAGGATAATCGGCACAGCCTCTCATCACGGCCCTTCCCTCCTACCTCCACGCCGAGCTGCTCCGCCCTTTGTTTCCAGAGGAGCGGCTGCAATCAGAGATCTTGCTCCTGCACGTGCTGCTGCCTCCCCACTGGTGTGCAGACCTCCTGAGTACAGGGCATGTTTGCTGTCTCTGTTCCTCCACATGGGACTGAGTCTAGATAGGGCATTTAATGCATACTATAAAGTGCCCATGGCTAACTAACAAACAGGGCAGTGCCCATACACAAATAACTAACAGAGGTAGCGTTGGGATTCTTTGCCTGTCTGGCTCCAGGGTTCATATTCCTACTTGTGTTTCAGGCAGAGCTGGAGCCCTGAACTCACATGTGTCTGTGCCCTGGATATCAAATGGGAAGGGAGGGGGCAGGAGATGCCTCTTAAAATCTGGGAAAGCAGCTTTTGTTCCCAGCTCTCCCCAGGGCAGCTTTGCCTGTTGTTCTGCACATTGAGAGTATTTTTAATCTTATTCAAAGTATCGTTTCCTTAGCTACTTGAGTGGCTGTCTTGAGTGTCTCTTTTGACTCTGGAAGACAAGAACAGCCTTTGGCAGGGACTCCATTTGGCTGCTTCAAGATGAACAAATGCTTCTGTAGTCTTGGCCTAAAAACCTGACTTGTCCAAAGAGGAGGCAGAACTACTTGTTGACATAATAACCATTTTGAAAGGATTTCATTTTTAGGCTTTCTTGTGACAAAGTGCTTGGATTGTGATGAAGTTAGGCCCAGGTCTGCAAGAGACAGAAAATTCACAGGGTGTTTGCATGATGAGAAACTAGCATAAATTAAGCACTTAGATCTTGGCATATAGAAGGCTCTGCCAGTGCTGGCCATGGCTCTCCCTGTGCATGGCGCCCGTGCCAGTGCTGGCCATGGCTCTCCCTGTGCATGGTGCCCATGCTCTGCCAGTGCTGGCCATGGCTCTCCCTGTGCATGGCGCCCATGCTCTGCCAGTGCTGGCCACAGGCTCTCCCTGTGCATGGCGCCCATGCTCTGCCAGTGCTGGCCATGGCTCTCCCCATGCATGGCGCCCATGCTCTGCCAGTGCTGGCCACAGGCTCTCCCTGTGCATGGCACCCATGCTGTGCCAGTGCTGGCCATGGCTCTCCCTGTGCATGGCGCCCATGCTCTGCCAGTGCTGGCCACAGGCTCTCCCTGTGCATGGCGCCCATGCTGTGCCAGTGCTGGCCATGGCTCTCCCTGTGCGTGGCGCTCATGCTGTGCCAGTGCTGGCCACAGGCTCTCCCTGTGCATGGCACCCATGCTGTGCCACCCTGTGTTCTCAGTTGATGTGAGTCCATTTGCCAAGGGCATTGCACCTCTCACCATGCCATAACCCTTTGAAACAATAATTAGTGAGTTTTCTTTCAAACCAAAACTTTCCCCAATATATAAAAAAACAGGTAAAAACTATCTATGGATTACATGTATATATGCATGCCCATAGCCATTTGCATTTTTGAGAGCTGATTTTCAGTTGCCTAAGTGATACATGAATAATTTCTCCTGTTGAAGCATATAGGTGAGAATTATTTTGTCTATGCTTGCCTTCTCCAGGCTCCCTTTCTAGGCTTCCATTGTTTTCAGTTTGGTATTTATAAACTTTTTTCATCCCATTTTCATTTTAATTGAGTCAGGATTTATGTGCCGTATGTAAGGCCAGAAATATAGAGATAAAGCTACCCCCAAAGAGCTCCCTCTCTTAAGACAGGAGAAAGCCACGCACACTGGTGTAAGCTGGCATGTGAATCTGTAACCATGGTCAGAGGAGCCACCGAGAGAAGGTACCTTAGACTCAGCACTGAAGGAGGTCTAGAGAGAGGGGATGGGACAGGAGTTTAGAAGAGCAAAAATTCTAAGACATGGATATTGGAAATTGTCAAGTTCTGGGGTCAGTTGTGGCTAAAGCAGAATTTGTGGGAAATGGTGTTTGAAAATAAGAGTTTGGTTAATGTCAAAAGCTAGGCATACTACCACATACCTGTAAATCCTACCACATGGGACATGGAGGCAAGAGGATCATAGTTCAGCCACACAGTATGTTTGAGGCTACCCCAGGCTTCATGACCTTGTCTCCAAAGGTGAAAGAGTTTCATTTAACGTCGTAACTGCCTGTGCTCGGTGGACTGTTATTAGTAAGCATTATTTATGAGGGTTTTGTTTCCAAAGCTAGAGTCTTTCAAGCTGCACATGTAGTCAGTCCGGTTGGCACTACTAATTGTCTGATGTGACTAGGCGAATCTATGCATGCATTTGCTTGTATCTAGTGGTCACAAGGTGAGATGCAGTGAGGCAGGAAGGGACGGTCACTGAAGGCAGTACTGTGGGAGCAGCCCTTCCTCAATGCCTCCTGTGTAGAATGGCTGGATAATTACTTACCAAACCAGGGTGCTGTGCACAGTACTGTCTGTAACTATACCAGAGCAATAGGCGTGAACTTCACTGTCTCTGGAAACAGATGTTTGTGGCCAAACTTCCTCTGTATTATGTTGAAGCCCCAAGTGTGCTGGGTTTCTAGATTTTTTTTCTTATAGAACCAAAAATTTGGATTTCAGTGTGAAATCCCCAATTCTAAAATGCTTCTATAAAAACAAAACCCCAAAGAAATATGTTTACTAAATTGACAGTGCCAGCTTCAGTAATGATTGTGGACGATGGGCATGACTTTTGTAAAAAAAATTCTACCTCACAAAAGCACTGTTTTTCTCATCAACCATCTCTAATTATACATAAGTCACCCCAAAGCTCTATAGAGTTTTACTTATTTATTTCTCACAAGCCTATAGGTCAGCTAAGTAGTTCTTTGGCTTTGTCCAACTCAACTCATGTTTCTGTGGCTTAGGTTGGTAGCCCTGTTGACCTTGGCTGGACTCTTCCCAGGAGCTTGGGAGGTGGTTCCTCTAGAATGCTCTCCCATAGATCTGGGAGAGTTGGGCTTCTTTGTCCAGTCTTGCCTCAGCAGTTTCAGCCTTATTCACATGGTTGATAGTAGAGTGGAGTCAGTCATGCATCTTGAGGCTTGGGCATGCATCTGGCATCCTGGCATTTCTTTCACATTGTGCATTAGCAAGAACAGGTGATAAAGCCAGTTCAGACTTGAGGAATGAAGAAATATTCTGCATCCTAAATGGGAGGAACTGTAACGCCACTTGAGTACAAGCATGGGTAAATGGGAACCTTACTGTTTATTATTAAAGATACCATTGTTTTTCCTTTAGATAAACGGATCCAGATGTACATGAAAAGCTTACTCTGTCTTCCATGTAATCCGAAGAGCATGCCTCCTGTGCCAGGGGGCCTTGGTGTCATTCAGCAGGAGCTGGAAGTGCTTGGTTGTCAATATGCAAACATCGTGAACCACAACAAGCAGGTGTATGGACCATTTTATGCAAATATATTCCGACAGCTGCTCTTCCGGAATGAAGCTGTGGGGAAGATAGAGACTTCACTTCCAGCTAACTGAAGAGAGGCTGGCACTGGAAAAGAGTTGGAGATCAGCACTCGGTACACTGTTTCTGTTAGTGGCATTGTAGATGGCACATTCTCAGTGCTGTCCCTAGAGTACTGTTAGACAGAATCTGTGTAATCCGGTCATGTTAGCATCACAGAAGGGCCATATATCCATAGACTCCTTTGTGTATCATTTTCAAGTTCAAGGCAGACATTTCTAAGGAAGAAAAGTAATTTGTAATGAATTATATCACCTATACAATACTGGTGTTTTCTTAAACATTTATATTGAGTATTTCTATGTGGCTTGTTCATTCAACCTGAAAGGAGTTGGTTTTTGTTTATATACTTGATTATACTGCAGTTGCCTGAAGGGATATAATGTGCAAACATTTAAAATTACATTGAAAATGAAGGGCATTCTGCTTCATTCTTTTGTTAAGTGGCAAAGGAAATTTGTGTCTCAAGTCTGGATTTAGCCAACTACATTTATTAGGATTTTTAATCATAGTTCTTTGCATGTTTATTTAGTTATTACTTAAATGTTTACTTCTACTTTTAAGACTTTCCTAACATGGTTGTTTTGTAATAAAAATTTATTAAACAGCTGACATGGTCTTCTTTCATTCTTTTGCTGCTAAAACATGCATTGGTCTTACTAATTGTGTCCTAAAATGCTAAAAATTATTTCAGGACAATTAGTACCTCTGTTTTCCAACCTCTCTTAGGGGCACAGAATGGAATGTTGGGCATTTGTTTTTTTCCATTTTAGACAGGATCTCACTCTGCAGCCCTGGCTGGCCTGCAATTCAATATGTAGACCAGACTGGCTTTGGACTCAGAGAGATCTGCTTGTCTCTGCTTCCTTAGTGCTGGGATTAAAGATGCCCTGGGCCCTTTTCTTAGTTAGCCCAGGTTGTGCTGCTTCTCAGAGCCTTACAGACATGGCGTCATGTCTGTTCATTCAATTAACAAGCACCTATGGAGCATCCACCGGCTATCAGGAAGCTAGTATTTCTACTGCTGAAATAAGCACTAAAATTGAACCATAAAGATTAGCATAGCCCTACACAAGGGGGATGTGACAATTCCTGAGATGATCCGTTCTTTTAGAGCAAAGTAAGCCAGATTTAGAAAATCCTATGTTTTTCCTCACGCAGAATCTGTGTCTGAAGATATAAAAGGACTATTTAAAGCCAGGTGGTGGTGGTGGTGGTGGTGGTGGTGGTGGTGGTGGTGGTGGTGGTGGTGGTGGTGGCGGCGGTGCGGCGGCGGCAGCCTTTATCCCAGCACTTGGGAGGCAGAACCAGGTGGATTTCTGTGAGTTCGAGGTCAGCCTGGTCTACAGAGCAAAATCCAGGACAGGTACCAAAACGACACAGAGGATCCCTGTCTTGAAAAACAAAAAAAGGATTATTTAATGAAATGAAAGAGGAAGGGAACAGTGGAGGAGTGTGGAGTGACAGCTGGGGGTACCGCCTGCACAGTGCCAGCAGCTCAGCAGGAGGCAGAAGGGTCTCAAATGCAAGGCTAGCCTAAGCTACAGAAACTCTGTCTTTAAAAAAAAGATAAAATTGAAACCTATTAGCATAATATATGTTTAAAAAAACTAATTTGGGTTTTTGTTTTGTTTCTTTATTTTGAGACAAGTTTCTCTGGGTAGCCTGGTTGTCCTAGAACTTCTGTAGACCAGGCTAGCCTCAAACTCAAGAGATCTACCTGCTTCTGCCTCCTGAATGCTGAAATGGAAGGTATGTGCCACCACCATCCAGCTAAATAATAAAATTTTAAATACTCTAGTCGTGAAAAATAAGGGCATAAAATAGATGTGATTCATGCTAGTAAAGATCACTGAACTCTCCCATGAGGAGGATAATTCTTGGACTAAAGCCTCAAGGACATGTAAGAATGGGCCAAGAACCAACAGGGTTGGAGTGGACACAGCAAACTCTGGCTGAGCAGTGAGTCCAGTGGTTAGGAGAAGCAATGAATCCAGAAAACGGAGAAGAATGAAGTGATGAAAGCAAACCAAAGGTGCAGTGTTTCTTGGGGCCATAATCAAGTTTCTTCCTCTTTGTCCTGAAGGGGATAAAAATAATCACTGAATGTTTTCACAAGAGAAGACAAATAAGACAGCTATTGCAGCAAAAATTCCTGTTGGTGGTGATGTCACAGTCTTATATGTGGTGTGTGTGTGAATGCACATGCTCACAGGAGCACATGGTATAAGCAATAAAAACATCTGAGAACAAGGGTTGGGGGGGGCGGCACATGCCTTTAATCCCAGCACTTAGGAGGCAGAGGCAGGTGGATTTCTGTGAGTTCAAGGCCAGCTTGGTCTACAGAACAAGTTTCAGGACAGGCCCCAAAGCTATACAGGAAATCCTGACTAAAAAACAAAACAAAACAAAACAAAACAACAATCTGAGAACAAGTGGTGAAGGAATTGGATGGATACCAAGTATCTCACAGAACCAGCTTAATGTGAAGAATCAGTCTTGGAGAACAGACTGACAGGGACTGAGTAGTGTGAATTGCAAGGCATCCGGCCACACGGACAACACTCTGTGGGCTGCTTTGCCTCACTGAGGTAAAGTCTGAAGTTCCTGACACCAACACTCACTTGAGTGAGTCTAGACGTGGTAAATGTGAAACAGGGGAGCAGCTGACTCCTATTCCCGGGGCCCCACTAAAGTCAGGCCCAGGTCTAACATTTTCCACTCGCTGTTCAGAAAAAGCAGGATGGGACTGAGCTCACAACATCCAAGTTTGAAGCCACCCCAAAAATTCCATAGCTATATAAGTTCAAACCATCTTTTAATCTTCATGAACCAGTTACTCACCCTGCCTTCCCACCAGACTACTCATCTGCCTCACAGGATGAGGCTCAAATTGTCTGCCAACTACAGCATAACGTAACTCACATCTATTACTTGTAACTGTGATTTATGAGTCCTAAATCTCTTTCAAGCTTCAAGGGGCTTTAGTGTTTTGAGAAATGATGGCTAAGTGCTTAACTACATAACAAAATTTGTCATTTCTCATCTGTAACACGAATCTTAAAGGGTCTTAATTAAAAAAAAAAAAAAAACAAAACAAAACAAAAAAAAAACATGGGAGCCAGATACTGGGGTGAACACTGGAAGATCAGAGAAACAGAACAAGCCACAGCCAACCTCGCCTCGCCAATTCCTCAGCTGATCTTGTTTCCTTAAACTGGAAGCCTCTGAGTCCTCATCTGAATGGATCTCACCTGAACTGCTGCTAAAAGCCTAAAAGCTTAAAAGCTTCTAGTTCCTGGTCCTCAAGCCTTATATACCTTTCTGCTTCCTGCCATCACTTGCTGGGATTAAAGGTGTGAGTCACCATGCCTGGCTGTTTCCAGTGTGGCTTTGATAGGATTAAAGGTGTGAGTGTCACCATTATCTGGCCTCTATGTCTGTCTAGTTGCTGTTCTGTTCTCTGGCCCCAGATAAGTTTATTAGGGTGCACAATATATTGGGAGACACAATATCACCACCCTTATCAGAACCACAACTCATTAGTCCCAAAATTGTCACTGGCAGAAAAACACAAGGTTATAGAGGCTATAGAGGTAGTCCTTGATGTCAATTCAAAGGCTGCTGACAAAAGGCAACATGCTCTCGATTCATTTAGCGATCACAGAGTTTATCCTTCCAAAAAAGTTTTAATGACAAGCTTTGTGCTGTCTCCTTTGCGCCTTCGGCAATGAAGCCTTGTTTTCATTTCTAAGCTTACAATGTGAGCCTCTTTAATACTTAAGGGACAGGAACAGAGGGGCTTACTGTATGGGCTTTTGAAGAAAGAATACTCTGCAGGTGTGATAACCACTGGGAATTCACCATCTGGCAGGTCTACCCTGAGCATCTTATGTAGGTGCACAGCACATTGTGGGCAGACTCCTGATCGTTTTCATATGTGCGACAGCTGATGAACTTACCCAGGGTCACAGAGCTGCTCCTGGATTCTTCCAACCCAAAGCATTTTCCGCTCTTGTGCCGTGACCAGATGCTGACGGCATTTACCTGCCCTCTTGTGTTGCTGTCTTTCCTCTTGGCCAGTCTTGGTGTTCTGGGAGAGTGGGATTGAATTTGTTCCAGACAGAAAATACAGGACAGTCTTGAGAGGGCCTGACCTATGCCAACGGGCCCGGACTGTTTCTGCCCCAGGGTATTTATAGAAATGCCAAGGGGTGGAGCAAAAGACCTCCTCCCCACAGCATCAAGTGCAGACCATCTCAGATACCTGCACTCAGGCCCGTGGTCTAATCATCCTCTCTATGCAGACAGACCTGCTGAGGAAAGCCACGAGGAAACCAGAAAATAGGCTCCCACAGGTCCCCCTTTCTTTATATATATAAACAACTCCTCATTAATAGCTTACAGCAATCTCCATAGCTGTCACACATCCCAGTATGGGAGTAGAGGATGATAAAGATGGCATTTCTCTTTTGGATTGGATCCAAGGTGACTACAGCAGTCTTTAGCTGCATCCAGCCCTTTCTAAACCAAAACTCTTAATGCAAGTGCAAACTTAAAGAATCCTGTATTTCACCATTACCAGTTAACAGGTTAACATAAGTCTTGCTATACCTAGTTACAGTTCTCTCAATCTTACATCTTATATCTCAAAGCAAACTCTTAACAGAACCATCTGAATTAACATAAATGGTGCTATATATATAGTTACAATTTTCTCAGTCTTACAACTTTAACTCTTAATAGAACCATTTGAATTTTCTTGCTAACGGAACACAGGAAAAACTTCTGATGTTTTCATGTTAAACTTAAATATTTCCTTAACTTCAAACCAGAGTGCATTAATATCAATAGGTTAACATAATTTCTGCAAACATAATTTAACCTTAATTCACTCATAACTCCTCCTTTTCTTTATAGTTTTTTAAAACAAAATCTTGAACCTAGTTAGAAAAACCCAAACTTACACAATTCCTACAAACCCATATTGAAAAGCAATATCCTAAATCTAACCATTAACACTTTGAAAACTTTTAGCAAAACATCCAAAAAGCTCTCACAACTCTGGGATTTAGTGAGTGTTGCTAAACAGTACTGTATGCATTTCAGATCTTTTATAAAAACTCTACTAAGAGCTATCTCAGTTTACAGAAAACCCCAAAAGAAAGAAAACAAGAGAAGAAAAGCCTTGTAAGGAATATTCTGTTTCTGAATTGCTTAGCTGGCAATTCAACAGTCTTCATTAGCTTCTTAACCCCTGATGTTATTATTGTTAGCAGTTGTGATATTTAGCACTGATTTCTTATAAGGAACTTTCAGGTGAAGCAACTCTGTTTTTTAAGACAGATTTTCTGAAGTTTGTTTCCCATCTATAAAGCAGTCATTTTTTTTGAATGCCTGTTTCCTTGTCTCCTTATTAGATTTGCAAAGGAGTCACTCATTGCAGGCTGTTTGTTCAAAAGGCAAAGAACTCTTTAAATTTCCCATGTATTTCTTCTAAAGCAATGTTCAGTGTATGGACTGCTTTCTCTTGCTTTCTTGAGGATTTTAAGATGGCTTGTTGACAAACGGTTTCTAGTTAGAGGCTGTCCCTTTACCTGAATTCCTAACAGCTTCTCTGTGCCATAAATCAGACAAACCCTTCTGTTGTAGCAGAACTTTCAGTTTGCTCTACAAAAAGCTTCACTTCAGGATGATGGTGAAATTCCCATTGAACTACCATAGAGCTCTAAGCAAAAATTTCTTGAATAGCTGTTAGGGAAAATTAGGTGTTTTCTCAAGGAGCCCGAAACCGTGAAGCTCCGAGTCCGGTATTCTTACATTTTTTTCCTTGGAATTAACATTCAACAACTCTGAGGCGATTTTGCTCCTTCTAAATCTTTTTAAAAGCTGTATTTTACGTTTACTATGAATGTCTTTTCAAGCTGAAAAGTTTTTCCAGGTCTGGACACACTTCCTGCACTCGGTAGAGCTCTGGTAAGCTAGTTTCAACCTCTCCCTCATGTCCAGCTTAGATGGCTGTTTTTGTGGGGAACCTGACCTTTTGGGTGAGGGAGAATGACGTCCTATACCACAAACCAGGGCTTTTCAGAGAAGGGACTGTGGGCATGGAGGTGAGTGAAGACTTTTGAGCTGCTCAGTCGTGTTCTGGGTATGCAGCAACTTCTGCCCCTGCTCTCCCCGTCACTGGTGACAGGCTGAAGGGTCCTCCACTCTCCAGCACTGCTTCTGGCCTCCTCTGCCTCTTTGAGACTCAATCCATGGACCGAGAGCACTGGAGGTGTTTTCCTGCAGCTGAAATGTACTGATAGAATGGACTCGGGTGCATTCTGCTAAAGTCTCAGAAAACAGCTAAGTTCTTTAACGTGACACGAAGGCCGGGAAGTGGCCCAGCCCTGCTGGCTCTTTCTGGTGTCACCCAACAGACTTGTCATTGGCAAGCCCTGCATAAGTACCACATTTAACTGCCAGAACATAGAAAAATGTTCTCGTACTGAGCCCTACCTGTTGGCTCTGTGTTAAAATGTCTTCTGCCTCCTTATGCCTTTGCTGGTTGATGTTATGATTGCATAATTAAAAGCATTAGGTGTCAAAGAAACTCGAGTTTGAGACCTCACAAAAAGCATGGGTACTTGAGTAATTATGGATTTAAATTCCAACTGCAGTCAGGCAAATTTCTTAATCACTGTCTTAGCTTGTCAAGTGGAGATCTCATACTTACCACCAAGGGTGGATCTTTAGAGAATCTACTTAAAGAAGGTATTCAAATGCCTGTGAAGGAGCAACGTTCAAACTGATGGACACTCTTCCTGGTGTCCCAGGATTCCAATCACCTCTCCCATTACTAATGCCCCTCAATCAGCCATTCTTGCCCCATGGCATTGGCCAATGGCTCATCTGGCTATCACACACCTCATTCACTCTATATAATGAATGGGGCATTACTGCAGGATCCGAATCACTTGTCCTCTAGAATTTCCCAGACCTCTACACAAGTCACCAGGCTTTTAGACTAATACCTCAGTAAGAGGGTGTGGTAGCATAAAACTTTTCCCCCCTTGCTTCAAAAGTCTAGCCTCCTAGAAACCTGAAAGAAGTCATGGATTTGACCTGGGGTACAGGTCTAATGAAAAAGGCTTACAGGGATTGTGATCTAATAGCCAAGACCATCACTGCCAACCAACTGCAGCCATGGAGGATTGAGACTTACTTCTAACAAAGTTTCCTATATTTAATGAGAAACTTAAAAAAAAATCAGGGTGACATCCAGCAATTCACAACTGTCTGTAACTACTGTTTCAGGGGATCTGGCATTCTCACACAGACATACAAGCAGGCAAAACCCCAATGTATATAAAAAATACATCTTTAAAGAAAACAGGGTGAGCCGGTGGTGGTGGTGGTGGTGGTGGTGGTGGTGAGCAGCAGCAGCAGCAGCAGCAGCAGCAGCAGCAGCAGCAGCAGCAGCAGCAGCAGCAGCAGCAGCAGCGCAAGCCTTTAATCCCAGCACTTGGGAGGCAGAGGCAGGTGGATCTCTGTAGTAGGAATCTCGCCAGTTCCTCAGCTGATCTTATTTCCTCAGACTGGAAGCCTCTGAGTCCTCATCCGGAATGAATCTCAGCTGAACTTCTGCTCAAAAGCCTGAAAGCTTAACCAGTCAAATGCTTCTAGTTTCTGGTCCTCATGCCTTATATATCTTTTTGCTTTCTACCATCACTCCCTGGGATTAAAGGTGTGAGTCACCATGCTTGGCTGTTTCCTTGAACAGATGGATTTCTGCCTCTGGAATGCTATGATTAAAGGCGTGTGCTACCACTGCCTATCCTAAGTATCTAGTGGCTTTTCTGTTCTCTGACCCCAGATAAGTTTATTAGGGTACACAGTATTTTGGGGAACACAATTACCACCACAGATGTCTGTGAATTCAAGGCCAGTCTGGTCTACAGAGCAAGTTCCAGGACTGTCAGGGATACACAGAGAAACTCTGTCTAGAGAACAACAAAAACCTTTAAAAAAAATCAGGGTGAAAAACAGGAATATAATGTTAAATTTATTATTACCTATTGTGGTTTCATTTTCAAATTATGTATTCCACACAAACTTATTAAGGAACAAACAATGCACTAGAACCTAGGAAGCAAGACAATTCTTGCTCTGGCGCTCACAGCCTGAAAAACTGGGCAAGTACAGAGGTTATGGCATTAGGTTACAGTAGCAGGGAGTCTGACAGAGATGCAGGTTTACAGCTCCAGCCTACCAATCAGAAAGCTGAGGTTTCTTTCTTTCTTTTTTTTTTTTTAGCTCTCCAGGTAACTGTGATCTATGCTACAACTAGAAGAACCATTGTCACAGTGGAAATCAAAGACAACTTTGGAGAGGCAACACACCTGAGCCAAACTGGCCACCCTCTGCCACCTATAAATCACATTCACAGTCCCTTCCAGACTACACTCTAAATAGGATGCTCTCTGGTAACTAATTCACAAGGATCATTCAAGTATATCTTGCTTCTCTGAGTAAATTTTAAGAATTTAAGGGTAGGGGTTGATAGTTCTTATTTTTAAGTGATTTATCTTATATACAAGTAAGATCAGAGGTCGCCTCTCGAGCTGTTCTCTCCTACAGTGCGGGTCCTGTGGAATGAACTCAGGTTGTCAAGCTTGGTGGCCATGGCCTTAACCTACTGAGCCTTCTTGTGGCATGCTTTTTTCCTTTCTTCACCTACTTTCAGAAGTCTGTCAGTACAACGTTTAGAAGAACGAAGTGTTGAAATTTAAGTAGCTAACTCAGTAAGGAAACTACCTTGGGGCCAGAGGGAAAAAACATCAGAAAGCTTATTCTTAAAAAATTGAAGAACTTCTTTATAACGGTTTCAACTATTAAATGGTGCACACAGTTCAGAAGCACTGTGCACACTCACATATGACACCATCCATCTCCACAACTTCTGTATTTTCCTTAACTGGAACTGTCGGCATCGTTTACATTTTTCTTCCCATGGGATTTTTTCTTCCCATTGGATTTGCATGAACTCATTTTTAAATTACAGAGGCAAATCCCTTTGCCTTTCTTCTACTAACTCTGTGTGTTAAACTATTCACAGAGATTTTTTAGCAATGTGTTCTGAAATTTAAATTTTTTTTCATAGAATGATAAAACTGTAAAATTCTATTAGCAAATCTTATGCTTTCTCTGTTTTCATCCTTGAAATCTTTCACCAAGTCAATGTTATTATTACATTCTCTCTTCTTTGGAGACAGGGTTTCACGTAGCCCAGGCTGGCCTCAAACTTGCTAGGTAGCCAATGATGCCCTTGAGCTTCTTCTGATCCTCCTACCTCCACCTCCTAAATGCTTATAGGTCTGTGCCACCATGATGTGCAATCCCAGGTTTATTCGCTGTGGTGGGGACCAAACCCATGGCTTGATGCAGCTAGCAGGCACTCTACAAACTCCACCTCTTACATTTTCTTCCAATGTTTTGTTAACATACATTGAAATATTTAATCTATATAGGGTTTAGATATATTTTTCTCCCAAATTGCTAATTATTGCTATTCTAATATCAATTATTGGGTTTTCCCTACTGTTAGGTCTCAAATCCTGGGAAAAATAGGCACATCTAACAAATCAAAGCAGACTTGGCCACCAGCTTCTCTCAGCCTCCCTCCGTGTCTATTTGTATAGGGTATGGCTGGCTTAACCCGCCCTCTCCCCTCTGTCTCCTCACATGGCTCCTGGGAATGTCCACTCTAGACTATCCCTCCAGTTATGCTCTCCCTTTTAGCTGCCATAAACGTTCTCCTCCACCATACCTAGGAGCAGTCATGTCCTTCCTCCCCTCCCCTCCATTCACCTACCCATTTAAACGGGTAAATCTTTTCATGCTAAACTTTTGAGCGGGTATTTTAATCTGAGATCTGCATCTCCGAGTTTCATAACACTATCTTGTTAGGACTTATTCTCACTACAGTGCATTTCTCTCCACCCTATTATGGTTATTCTGAAGGCGGTTGATGACTGTCCAGTACACGCAGGTACCACCAATTATTTAACCACCCACTTGTTACTAGACAGGTTAACAGTTGTGGCTCTTTGTACTATGCAAAACACAGTTTTTGACTGAGTTAAATGAGTCCTCTGCTTCAGGGGTTCATGTTGTGGCCACTATCATTTAGTAATTCTTCGGATTAGTTACACTGTATTTTGCTGTGCTCAATAACTCTGAAAGGGGAATTGGCAATAAATCTGTCTGTTGGGGGTCTAGGATTAGCAAGGCGAAAACCAGGGAACTACACCAGGAGGCGCCGTTTCTCACATCCGGCTCGGTCACTTCCGGGTTACCGCAGGTTGGAGCGGACCAGCAGGCGGAACCTTTCGGAAGCGCCTCCGGTAAACAAGCGCAGCGGGGACACTCTAGGACGACGCACGCCCGTCTCCGCGTGCTGTCGGCTTGGAGCAGCGCGGGCGGATGTGAGCGTTCTGTCGACTCCCTCCTTTGCCGTGAGTGGAATGGACGTGCTAGCGGAGGAGTTCGGGAGCCTGACCCCGGAGCAGCTGGCGGCGCCGATCCCGACCGTAGAGGTAAGCGCTGTGAGCGCGGGCAGCAGAAGAGGCGACTGAGGAGGCGTTGCCGGGAGCGCATTGGTGCTGGCGGGGGCGGGCCCTCGGCTTCTGCGCATGCTCGGCTGCGCGCGTGCGAGTCTGCGTGGTCTGGATCTCGCGTGTGGGGGGCAGCACGAACAGGAGTCTGGTTTAGAAGCTCCGCGAGTGGCTCTCGGCTGAAGCCTTTCTAGTGCTGGTGTGCACTGGCAAGAACTGGCCCTCGGTGTCTTGCCCGGGGAACCAGTATCATCTTGGCGATGTTCATGAGGTCCCACAGCCGGCTTTGGTACCAAAAGTAAAAGTGAATCCCGCGCTGGTTGGCGTGTTCCTTTTAACCCAGAGTTTCTTAGGACCGCAGACGTATTTTAAGTACCTTAGATATTTCCCCCAATTTTTGATCTTCTATTTTCTGAAGGGCCCCTATGGCTCTTTCATCAGATTCTCAAAAGTTAAAGGATAATTGCTCCACGATGAACTGCCTGATGAAGTGCAGTTATTGCCATGATTAAATCCATCCTGTAACAAAAACAAAAATCCCCCAAAACAAAAATCTTAATTCTTTTATAGCTGGGCGGTGGTGGCACACGCCTTTAATCCCAGCACTTGGGAGGCAGAGCCAGGTGGATCTCTGTGAGTTCGAGGCCAACCTGGGCTACAGAGTGAGTTTCAGGACAGACTCCAAAGCTACACAGAGAAACCTGTCTGAAAAACCAAAAAAAAAAAAAAAAAAAAAAAAAAAAAAGAAAGAAAGAGAGAAAGAAAGAATGAATGAATAAGCAGTGGTGGGAAGAGGCTGGAGAGATAGCCCTGGGCAGATTTTGATTTTTCCTGTGTTTAGTCACTGATCTGTTGCTATGAAGAGACACCATGACCAGAGACATCTCTTCTATTAGAAAGCATTGAATTGGGGCCGGGCGGCAGCGGTGGCACACGCCTTTAATCCCGACCTCTGTGAGTCGAGGCCAGCCTGGTCTACAGAGTGAGTTCCAGGACAGGTACAAAACTACACAGAGAAACCCTGCCTAAACACCCCCCCCCCCCCCCCCCCCGCAAGAAAGTATTGAATAGGGGCTTGCTAGCAGATTCAGAAGTTGGTCCACTGTCATGATGGGGAGCATGGTGCTGGAGAAGTAACTGATAGCTTTACATCCTGGTCTGTATGCAGGCAGATGGAGAGAGACTGGGCCTGGCATGGGCTTTTGAAATCTCAAAGGCCACCTACAGTGGCATATCCTCCAACAGTGCCACCCCTCCTAACCTTCTCATACTTTCAGACAGTTCCACTCCCTGGTGACTAAGCATTCAAATATAGGAGCCTCTGGGTCCATTCTTTTGGCTGTCTTAGAACTCACTCTGTAGACCAGGCTGGCCTCTGCCTCCTGATGCTGGGATTAAAGGCTTGGGCCACCACCCAGGCTCTGAGTCCATTCTTGTTCCAACCACCACACCCTAAGTAAGTGCAATGGGCGGTGCATTCCTAAATTTAAAAGTATTTCATGGAATAATAATAATGTTTAGAATTCCACTACCAAGTCTATGCTTTCTCTCTGTAACCATCCCTGAGTTACTGTTGTTGATGCATTCTCCCACTTTTCTTTGTGGAGACAGGGTTTCATGTAGCCCAGGCTAAACTTGAATTTATATAGCCAAGGCTGATCCTGAACTCCTGATTCTACTTCCATCTCCTAATTGCTAGAGCTATAGACCTGAGCCACCATGCCTGGCTCAGAGGTTTGAGTAGTTTTAAGAGAAATAGCCAGTAGAGAGGGTGATGGAGGACACATCCAGGAGGTGGGGTGATGAAGGAAGAGGGTTTCCCATCTTTCTAGGGGAGACCAGAAAGTCTATGTTTGTGGCCGATAGTGAGCTTTCCACTATGGACTGTGGACTCCTGCCTTGAGACAGGAGGAATTTCACTGGGCACCCAGGGGGAATTTTGAAATGTGGGAGCAGAAAATTAAAAAGTTAGTTGAAACAAGTACCACAACTTAAGAGCATAAAAAAGAGGTTTAATTTCTCACATTTCTGAAGGCTGGAGGTCCAAGATCAAGCTCAAAGCAGGGCCTGGGAACAGTTCCATTGCATGCCTCTTTCCTAGTGGCTGCTGGTTTACGGACAGTCTTTAGTGTGTCTTTTGCATGCAGAAGTATCACTGTGACCTCTGTCTTCATCTTTACACGACACTGTTCCTGAATGTGTCTGTCCAAATTCCCCTTTGTTCTGTGGGCAGCAGTCATCTTGGATTAGAGTTCATCCACTGACGTCTTCTGCACTGGTCTACATCTTCCACAGTCCTGTAGGCCAGGTCACCCAGAAGTCAGCCCAGGAATTTCATTCAACCTGTAATTGTTTGTTCTTTTTCTGTTTAATCAGGTATAGTGTAACACAATGTTGCACAGAGACTGAGTGTTGGTTGCTTTGGTTTTGATACTTGCAGATACCCAAACAACTGTTACCCAATATATGCTCTAGAACATTTTTTCACCCCAAAAGGTTCTCTTACAATCTTTTCAACCCTCCTCCCCCACCCCCCAAAAGCAAACCAAAAACCATTTTTGCTTTCTATTATCAAAGACTGGCTTGCTTGCTTTCTGGGCCTCCCCACATCCTCATTTCTAGATGTTAGAAATTCTTGATATCTCTCTCTCTCTCTCTGTCTCTCTCTGTCTCTCTCTGTCTCTCTCTCTCTCTCTCTCTCTCTCTCTCTCTCTCTCTCTCTCTCTCATCCGCACCTAGCATCCAGAGTGATCTAGTTAAGATGCAGGAGACTATCATGTCAGAACTTTGTAGTGCCACTCAGGTCTCCCAAGTTAAAACCAGTCTCCATGTTTGCCATACAGCCCTGGGTGTCCATAGGCCTTCCCTGAGATAAGTGGAAAGAGGCTGTCATGGTCTGTAGTGGTCTGGAAGGCAAGTCTTAAAACACTTAGGAGTCTTTCAGTGGAGGAGCAAACACCCATGTGAGCTGACCCCTCCAGAATCCTTGAGGTAGCTTGGTAACTCTGATTCTCCTATCACATTCAGACAAACTACAGGCCTCACTTAAGATGTTCTGTAAGAATAAATGTGAAAAGTATTTGGGATCTTGTCATTAAGCAGAGGTTATATGTAGGGAAACCTGTGAGAACAATATTTTATATTATAAAACTTGGCCCTTTGGTTTACTTCTTCCTGTGTACTGTGATAAACTTGGTACATCAAACTAATTGTGTTTTGTAGTTACTGCCACAGAGTTCTCATGTTCTTGTTGTTTGATCCACAGGAAAAATGGAGGCTGCTGCCAGCGTTTTTAAAGGTAATTATTTGTTTGACATTTAATGATAATTGGTTATTTATCACATAATAAGTCACTAGATGGTCTTGTTAATTTTTTTCCTAACTAAATGCATTTATCATTCTTTCCCTTACTTGTATTTGGGAAACATCGCCAGTTACCTGTGGCCAGAGTGACTCTGTAACCTGCACCTTACCGCCATCCTCTCTTCTCTCTCCATTCAGGTGAAAGGCCTTGTGAAACAGCACATAGACTCCTTTAACTATTTCATTAATGTAGAGGTAAGCATCCAGGATGAAAACTAGACGTAAATTGAGGACCAGTTGGAAGTCAGAGTTCTGTCCCTAACCTTGTGCTTCCTACTGCAGATTAAGAAGATAATGAAAGCCAATGAAAAGGTTACAAGCGACGCTGACCCCATGTGGTACTTAAAGTAAGAAACCAGCTACTCTTAAATAATGTTCTGAGCGCTTGCCTAGCAAGCACAGGGCCCTGGGTTCGGTCCTCAGCTCTGGAAAATTAAAAAACAAAAAAAACCAACAACAATGTTCTGTTTTCTAAATGCTAAAGTTATCATATCTCTTATATAACCATTATTTTATCTGTTTAATAAACTAGTTATAAAGTGCTCATATTTAGCTTTTAATTATAAATTATTATAAGTACAATTTTAATTGAAAAGTTACTAAAACTGTTTTAATTCTTCTAAGCAAGCTTTTCTTTTGATGAGTTTTAGATATGGAAAAGTTGTTAAAAGCAGAAAAAGTGCTCAGTATTCTTTGCACAGCATATGTTGCTACATTGTATGTGATCAGACAGCAGTCATCAGAACATAAAGTTACATTGCTGGGGTGCTGCTGGCTGAACTTGAGGCCTGACTTGGTGTTTCCCATTTATGTCCTGTTTCTTGTACCCGAATCAGTCCCTGGCCCCATGTTAGCCTATCTTTCAGTTGTTAATTTCACTGAACAAGAGTAAAGACCATTACCCAAATTCTTTGGTCGAATTATGCAAGCTTTATTTTCTGTTAGACGAGGCTGTCTCCCTAAAGTGGGGTTTGAGAAAATAGCATCGAACGTCGGAGAAAGTAGGGTTCATATGGCCCCCAAAACTGCAAGACTGGGAGGTTTTCAAGGGTTGGGCGATTTCCAGATGAATTTTGGTTACTTAGTAACTTGGCTGAACATTTCAGAATTATTTAACATAACATCTTATCAGGGTGGGGATCAGAGTATAAGGTGTAGAACATGTCAGATTCCAGGAAATGGGCCAAGACCTGATCAAATCCAAGTTTTAGAAAAAACAGGGATGAACTTATTTTGACTTTGATTAGAAAGAGGGCTTCTAATCTTCAGATGGATTCCCGATGTTCCAGGTCCACCACTATTTCTGTGTGTGTTTGTGTACAGCTGAGTGCAAGTGCCCTTGGAGGCCAGAAGAGGGCATCAGATCCCCTGGAGCTGCCTGGGGTGGGGCAGGGGACCCAACTTTAGGTCCTCTTCAAGTGCTGTTACATTGCCAAGGCATCTCTCCAGCCTCGACCTTGTCTGGTCTCTTAGTCTCCGGATTCTGACAGTCCTCGGTGTTGCCTGGTGTCTCTTGGCCATGATACTTTGAACAGTCTGACCATATTTTGCAGCGGGCCCTTCTGAGTATTTGGTACTTGACCATCATTAGAGTAAGTTACGCAATTTTAGCAAGAACACCTAACGGTGTTTTGTGCCATTTTTAATGATTCATGTCAGAGGATACAATTGTCAACATCTTTTATTGCTGGTGATTTTAACACTGTTTTCTTGGTTAATATAGTGCCTGCCTTTGAGAATTCTCCATTGTAAAGATACTCTCTTTTCTCTTTATGTTAAGTACCTATGGGGAGATCCTTTAGACAATGCAAATATCAATATTTCCACCACTAATTTTATTTAATTCTTCAAAAAAAAAATTTACTGTGCCTAGGATTGAACCCTAAACTTTGTGTTTTCGAAACAAATGTTCTACACTGATTTTAATGTACATTGATTCTTATCCATAATGGTTACTACTATGTGATAATTCTAAGTCTCTCTTCCATTATCCCTTCTGTTTTTAATATTCCCATGCCCTCATTGTACCTTTCTGTATATTACTTTATATGAGTCTAGGCTCATAGATATTTTTTTTCTGTTGTTATTATTCTCTTGCTCATATTCTCCTAGCTTTGCCGTAGGGAAGTCCTTCAGCTTGACTCCATGCCTTTTCAAAATGTGCTCTCATGATATTTCAACTACTTCTGTACCTTCTGGAACCAGAGGATATACTTTGTATTTGTTTGTCTTTCCGTGTCCCCATCAGGTGCCTATTCTGTTATGAGAAGGTAGAGTACTACTTGTAGATCAACATATGGGCACTATGGCAGGCAGCATGAGCAAATACGTGTACCTGTACTAACAACACAATCATGCACACATCTACTATGTCCTGTCCATTTTGTTTATATTAGAGACTTCAGACTGATGCCCCTGGTTCTCAGCCAGCAGGACCCACTCATCCCAACAGTCTTCCTTTCCTTATTTCCTGACAGTGAGAAATGTGGCTCATATATCTATAATTTTCTAAAATTTCAGCCTCGTGTTATACACAGAGTAACCTCAGGATCACTGATAGGTCTGCAGGCAGAGCGTTCACTAGCTGGAGGACAGGTGTACACCATTCTTCCTGTCGTCAGCTTGACAGGATGCAGTCAAACTGCTGTTTCCAAGGATTCTGTTCTTCCTTTCTGTTCTAGTGCAGTTACATTATTCCATGGTAATTCAGTCATGTTTGTACTTGATTCAGGGTTAATTTCAATCATGTGCTTTTTGACTGCATTAAAATACTGTCATTAGAAGAGTTAGACCTTTGGCAAACAAAGTCTTCAAAAGTCGTTGCTTCATTCCAAGTTTTTTTCACCCCGTTTCTAACCACTTCTGGTGGCTAAGAACATCATTAGTTTCCCATTACCCTCCCTCCTTTTACACCGATGAACATGTATTTTCATCTCTTAAGTCCTCCTTTTCATTTAATACAACAAAAACTTGAATGCCCGCACAGCACAGGCAATGCCTCTCACATTGCTGTTTCAATTGGGCATTACTTATATAGAACCAGCTCTGGTATTTTTCTAATGAAACCTGCATTATCTTTTCTTTTCCTTTTATTCTTTGTGTCTTTCTCATCATGCATTTCTATCTCATTCATTTCCCCATCCCTTTGTATTCACCCTCTGCCTTTGCAACCTCCCCTCCAAAATAAAATAAAATTTAAGAGAAAAAAAATCAGTCTTGTCATGGAAACTGACACAGTGAGTTACACGGTAAACCCTTTTATCCATATATTTTTATTTGCAAGTGTTATCTGCTTTATCTTTTAAAGGAGAGCAGAGGAATTGTTATGTGGATAGTGTACTGAATTTGGATCCCAGGCCCTCATGTAAAAGCTGGGTGCAGCAGTATATACATCTGACCACAGCACTGAGGGTATGAAGACAGGCGTGTTACAGAGCTTGAATGTAACAGTGGGTTAGTTCATGTTCAGTGAAAGACCCTGTCTCAGAGAATAAGGTAGAGGAGCTGGAGAGATGGCGCAGCAGTTAAGAGCACTGATTGTACTTGCAGAGGACCTGGGTTCAGTTCCCAGCACCCACACTGTGGCTGACAGCCCTGTGTAACTCCAGTTCCCAGGGAGCCAGTGCCATCTTCCGGCTTCTGCAGGTACCATGCATGCACACAGTGTATTTTAAACAATAAATCTTTAAAAATACATAGGGTGAAAAGCAATGGAAACAGCAGCCCAGCATTAATGTCTTGTTTCCAGAGCACCTGTGCACACACGTATGTGTACCCCTCTCTCTCTCTCTCTCTCTCTCTCTCTCTCACACACACACACACACACACACACACACACACACACACACAGTGCAGAAATACTTTGATAGCATTTCCTCTCTTTGTAAAGATGTATGAACTACTACTTCAAGAAGATGTCAGTTCTCACTTTTGTTGGTCATCCTCAGTAAGGGAGGTGCTTTTCAAAGACTGATGGACACTTGTGTGTGTTCTTTAAAGACATAAATTGATGAAATAAAATTGCTTTTCAGATATCTTAATATCTATGTTGGACTTCCTGATGTTGAAGAAAGCTTCAATGTAACGAGACCGGTGTCCCCCCATGAGGTACTGTGCATCTTACCTTACTTGGACTTGTTCGTTTTGACCTAGAGTCTGCTCTTAATGTATATTCTTGAGATTGTTTTAATTGAAACTGGGTCCTCTGGAAGAGCAGCCAGTGCTCTTAACCCCCAAGCCATTCCTTCAACCCAAAATAAGCAATTTTTATTGGTCAGGAATAGATAGAAAACTTAAAGTTTAAAATCTCGGACATTGTTGTAAAAGTTAAAAGAAACTTAAACCTGACTTTCAGTAGAAGCCACAGACGAGATTTAACACCAGGAATTCTGTGGCTAATGTTCAGAGAAACTCTCTTTTGAAGCTATAAACCACCACGTAACCGTCAGTATAATAATGTGAAGGCACTGGAGAGTCTACGTGTGCTTTCTTGTGGCTTAGCCGAAGATATCCTTTAGCTTGTTATCACATCAAGCTAACACATGTCCCAACAATTTCTAAAATTCCCCTGGTGATTCAAAAGTTGGTAGAGTGGTGTGATGAATGGTTTGTGTATAATGATCCCTTGGTAAGGTAATTTGTGATATAGTTTACACACACATGCATGCACACATACTTTTCTTACCTTTATGATTGTTAACAGTTTTAAACAGTATAACTGGCCTCATTAATTAGTTTCTATGGATGGATTTGCAAGGAACAATCGGATTGCTGTAATGATGTGGAAACAAACTAGTCATTTGTACCAGGTTGATGAGAAGAAAAGTGCTCCTAGGATTATTGTTCCATCTTTGGACTGCAGGACCAGGGATGCTGTATCAATATGTAGGCCAATACATGATGTCATCCCTTTCCTGGGGAAAGTAGACTTGAGGGAAGTTGAGTTTAGTGTGGACCATAGTGGGAGGGCTGGAGGAAGAGGAGCAATAACTGTGGTTTTGTTCCAGTGCCGTTTGAGGGACATGACGTACTCTGCCCCAATCACAGTGGACATTGAGTATACCCGAGGCAGCCAGAGGATAATCCGCAACGCCTTACCCATTGGCAGGTGAGAAGTGAAGTTGCTGTTGGAGCCACTGCCTGGAAATCAGCCTCATAATGCGACCTTAAGCAAATTAATAAGTCTTCTTGCCTGGCTCCCTCATCTGAAGTGTGCTGGAAGCAGTACCCATCTCATGGAATTACTTTTTGGATCCTTAGATGAAGGGCCAGGCAGAGCTGTGGTTCCTAGTAATTGTAGAACATTTTGTAAAGCTGAGGAAAATGCTTCTTTTTTCTTCTCTTGACACCATCAGCGAGCGCTTAGTAGGTCAGTTAGGATTTCATTGACTTCTCCTGCACTGGGCTTCTTGCTGTATCCTGTGCGTAATTTCCCTAGACATTTACTTATGTGTGGCAGTAGTTATGGAAGAAGTTTGAAATATAATGGGTAGGGTCAGCTAGGATTTTTGGAATGTGCTTATCCTAATTAGGGACATATGTTGAGTCTTCTGTAGAAATAGTTATTAATTTAAAATGCTTTTGGTTTTCTTGAGGTACCTAGATTTTTTTAATTTTGGGGGGAATGTAGCTCATTTACATCCATTACACACACACACACACACACACACACACACACACACACACACACGCACACTGTTTACATGAATAGAAGTATATATTCACAAGTATTTCTGTCAGTGCATTCTGTACTTGAAATCTTTCCAACTCTGAATTTTTGTTTTCTCCTCGCTCCACTTTGGGTTAATGGGAGAGCTCCTTTCTTTCTTCTACCTGCTCTGAAGGACGTGTATCATTTCTGTCTGTGTTACTTTAGAATTAAGCACATAACTTAACAAATCTTGAGTATAATATCTTTATTTTTCTTTTAGGAAGAGTAACCTCTCAGAGGGCTTTGACTTGGGTCAAATCCTTGACTTGGGTTATGCCACGTTCCTCTCGTCTTGTGTTTTAACCCATAAATTCAAAATCGTTGTTGTATAAAGTTAACATTAATTATATTTCTGTGTATTTGTTTTTGTTTTCTTTTTTTAAAGATTTACTTTTATTTTACATGTATAGGTGTTTTATTTACATGTATGTATGTGTACTACATGTGTGCTTTGTTCTGAAAGAGGGCAAAAGACAGCATCAGGTCCCCTAGAACTGGAGTTAGAGATGGTTGTGAGCATCATGTGGGTGCTGGACCCTGAAGCAGAGTCCTCCGGAAGAGCAGCCAGTGCTCTGGACCACAAGTCATCGCTCCAGCCCCTTGCACAGTTTTTCATGTCAGACTTTGGTTTGCTGTTTGTTTTCCATCTTCTGAAGATGGAAACTTTCTTCTAGAAATTTCACTAGTGAGGGTCTTATTATTTTTAAGTTCATATCTGGAAACATCTCTCCATGACCTCCATGTGGTACTAACAGAACATCCAGATGTGGGTTGTTCCTTCTCTGTTCAGTGCTGTGAGTCTCCTCAGTTCTCCTTTTGGTAATCTGCCTGTGCTCCTGTTTTACACCCTCTCTTCCACTTTGCCGTGGTGCATGTTCAGGTGCGGTCCTTTGTTTATTCTGTGTAGATAGTACTGTGAAGGCCTCTTCCCCTTGGAGTAGGTTGGTCCAGAAGTCTGAATAGGTGTGCTTTAGACTGTCTTGCTCTTACGTGGTGCTTATACTCTTCTTCATAGAGTCCACCTCCTAGTCTTCCTAAAACAACATTCTTGATAATTTCTCCCATTTAGTAATTCTCTCCTCAGCTGTGCCATTTCCGTTATCCAGCACAGTTGTAGAGTTTCCCTTGGCTCTCTCATGGGATCTCTAACATCTTCTGACCATCTTCTAATGTGGTACCCAGAGGTGGAGGCCCCTCTGCGTGTGTTCACTGCGTTTTTTTACACCTCAATCTGTGCATAAGAACTTTCTTTTGTTTTACTTTAAACAGAATGCCCATCATGCTGCGAAGTTCAAACTGTGTGCTGACGGGGAAAACTCCAGCGGAGTTTGCCAAATTGAACGAATGTCCATTGGACCCAGGTATGTGTGATGACTGGGGTGCCCTCCTCCCCCTCTCCTCGCTCTGTTCTTTTTCCTGTTATTCTGCTGTAGCCTTTCTGCCTTCTAATGAACTGGTTGGAAAACCATGCTCATAAACTTCTGAAGATTTGGCACCAGCTTTATTCTAGATTTCTAAAAATACGCGATTCCTTTGTTAGCTTTAAAATTTTAGTAGCTTACCTTCTGACTTATTGCCAGGGCTTGTTCTTTCTTTCTGCCTTTGTTCAGTAGTTTCTTTTGATAGACTTGAAATTGGAGACTCTCACAAAGTTACTGTCTAAGCTGTACTGAAAAGACCCTAGTAGATAACTAGTCTATGTTAAATGTAGAAAAAGGAGAAAAATGAAAACATTTTTGCTGTTGTTTAAGCTCTTAAAATTTATATTTTTGTGCTGATTTCTAAACTATTTTTGGATAAGAATTTCAAACAACAGAACACAAAGTTTCTCCAAATGCCTTTAAATTCACTTATAGTTGCTTTGCTGGAACTCCTTGCACCCAGGAGGATTTGTTGTTGTTTGTTTGCTTATTTGGTTGTTTTTAAGGAGACATGGTCTCACGTAGCACAGGCTGGCCTGTATCTTACTATATAGCACAGGCTGGCCTTGATCACCTGATCCTCTTACCTATTCCTCCCAAGGGCCGAGCTACAGGCCTGTGCCACCTCACCTGGTTGCTTTTAGAAAGAAATAGTAAGAACCTTACTTTGCTAGACTCTAAGCAAGTTTCCATAAGTTAAGTGTGTTTCCTCGGCTTTGCTTATATTTTGCAGTAAGACAAAATCTCATTCTGTATGATTCCTGAATTATATGAAAAAAAATCTAATAATGGCCCATGACTTTTATTCAGTATAAACATATATTTATTTAATATAAACCTAATCATGGTCTACTATTGTTCCTGATTTGTTAGAGAAGTTGGAGCAAGTGTCAGTTTCCATTGAAGATCCCAGGTTATACCTGTGCTTAAGAGATCTAAAGATCCATCTGTTTAATACATTTTTTGTTTCATATGCCTGGTATACCTGTTGGCTTGGTAAATGTGGATGTTGTAGATTGTTTCTCTGTTACCATGGTACACATCTTGACCAAAAGAAGGTTGGCGGGGAAGGGGTTATTTGGCTTTCACTTCCAGGTCACAGCCTGTCACTGAGGGTCATCAGGGAGGAGCTCAAGCAGGAATTGAAGCAGAACCCATGGAAGAACGCTGCTTTCTGGCTTGCTCCCAGGCTCCTGTTCTTATGCAGCCCAGGCCCACCTGCCTGAGGAATGTACTGCCCATGTGGGCTGAGCCTTCCCACGTCAGTGAGCAACCAAGACAGTGCCCCCTGGACATGCCTGCGGGATGGTCTGACGAAGGCAGTTCTTCAGTTGAGGGTCCCTCTTCCCACAGCAAAATTAACCAGTACCTCACCCCTTGGCAGCTTGACACACAGACACGTCACTGTGGAACCACAGTTTTTCCTTCTGGCTTGTTCCCAATATCTCATGTTAATATCATAATACAAAATGCAGTACAACCTTCAAAGCCCCACAGTCTTTAAAAACTACAGTGTTTAAAGGTTCAATGTCTCCTTAAAAATTCAAAGTCTCTTAATGCACCTCTATATACTTCCTTATTCCAAGAAGGAGGACAGGGCACTGTTGTAATCAGATCAAAGCAAAAGCAAAATCTAACAATGTAAAAAGTCTGACATCTGAGATGCAGAGATGCACTAATGATCCTTTTTTTGAGACAGGGTTCCTCGGTGTAATTTGGTGCCTGTCCTGGATCTTACTCTGTAGCCCAGGCTGGCCTTGAACTCACAGAGATCCACCTGGCTCTGCCTCCCAAGTGTTGGGATTAAAGGTGTGCACCTGGCCTGGCCGGAACTCATCCCCTTGCTCTGGCTCTGCCATCTGCAGCACACGTGGCTTGTCACAAAGTACAGACCAGCTCTACTGCACACCTGCCACTGTCCTTGGTGGACTTCCAATGATCCAGGCATCTCCAGCACCTTGAGTCTCCCCTTCAGCTGAGGCTTCACTTTCACCAGTGGCCTCTCCTGGGCCCTCTTTGGGACTTGAACTCTTCCGCGCAATGCCAGGGCCTCAGCTTCTCTCCGTGACTCCTTCAGTCCTGCAGCTTTGACGCTGCCAAGCCACTACCACATAGAAGACTCTTAACATTGTCACGTTCTGCTGCCAGCTCAGGATGCAGCCCAGCCCTTCTGGACCACAGCTTCTGTGTGCTTACACTGAGGACACACCTCCCAGAAGATCTCTCGTCACTGACGTCGGTCTCTCATTAATTACAGCTGTTTCTTCTTCCCAGGGCCAGCCTCACTGTCTCAGTAAAACAGAAGGGTTCACTCCCACAGATTCCTAAAGGAATCTTAAATACCACACAATCAGCCCTAATGAACGTTTGCTTCCCTCTGGGTCTACAAGCCAGGCCCACCGTCTGCCTTTTCAGTATTCTTACCTTCCAGGTTTCCACGGAACAGCCTGTTATTCTCTGAGCACTCAGTGGCTTTTCTAGCCCCAAGCTCCAGATGTTTCCCATAGTCCTCCTCAAACCAACATGGCCAGATCCACCACAGAAACACCCACTTCTGGTCTAATTTCTGTCTTCTTTCCTGTAGCTGTGATAAACACTATGACCAAAGCAGCTAGAAGAGAGATTTACTTAGCTTCTCTTCCAGGTCATAATCTCTCATTGAGAGGAGTTAGTTCAGGAGCTCAAGCAGGAACTGAGGCAGAAGCCATGAGGGACACATCTCTTATGGCTCAGGCCCATCTGTCTAGGGAGGGAATGGTGGGGTAGACCCTCTTACATCAATTAGCAATCCAGACACCGGCCATAGACATGCCCACCAGGCCGACAAGGTGGAGGCAGCTCATCAGGTTAGGTTCCAGGGCAGCAGACCCGTCAGACACACTGTCTTCAGGAGGGGTGTCTGCTCTGGTTCCTCTGTGTGAAGCCATGTGCTGATACTGTCATCCGCTCACAGCACAGTGTCACAGCCCCTTCAAGTGAGTGGTTGCTGGTGCCTGAAGAAATGATCATAGGCAGGACTGCAGTCTGGGCACTGGAGAGGTGGGCACAGGAGGCTCAGGGCCAGTCTGTATTGGCACTCTGGAGACCACCTCACCTGCTCACACTGGCTGCAGGAGAGGTGGTGAGCTTTCTTGTTTCCTTTGGGCAGGCGGCTACTTCATTGTTAAAGGAGTCGAAAAAGTCATTCTTATCCAAGAGCAGCTGTCCAAGAACAGGATCATCGTGGAGGCAGACAGGAAAGGGGCCGTCGGAGCCTCAGTCACCAGGTATGGGGGACAGACGGTGTTCTTCAAAATTCTAATCTCCTGTGGTGGGGACAGTATTTCTCTCAATAGAAGATAGTGTATTTAAAACTCACCTGTTGTGTAAGTCTATAAACACAATATTGATTTCAGTGCTGGAAACATAAGGTGGCATTTGGAAGAAGGACACTAGTTAATTTGTGTACTTTACTAATTTATAGCCTTAAATTAAGAAACTTTTAGAGAAAAAACACAAAAGCACTCCTGAAGGTTTTCACACTCCTCTTCGGGCTTTTTGTAAGCAAGGACTGCTGTCTCTGTTATTGCCTGGATCGTACCGTGGACTCTGCATGCTGTTGTTAGCTGTGCAGATTCATTCCTTCACAGCACGCCTGTCACCTGCAGCACAGTGCCCTGTAGACTTCCGCAGCTTTTATTCTCATGTGGTTTGACACGTGAGGATGTGAGAGCAGGAGGATTGTAGCACAGGGAAGACATCAGTGGGCAGGAGCTTCTCTTCCTGTGGCCTTTCTGACCCATTAGCCTAGGGGTTTGCAGGCTTCTTTCCAACGGAGAGGCCACTTTCTGCTCACCTAATAGGAACCAATCAGTTTGTTTGGAATATTATGTGTTTTAATGGTCACCACATTCCTTTAGGATAAATGACACTGTTTCTATTTCATAACTAAGCCCAAGGTCACCTTGATTGTAAGAGGTCCTCAGCATCCATCTCTTTGAACTGTACACAGTTTTGGAGCCAAAGCACTCTGGATTTGGATCCAGAAGGTCATCTTTCTGTCTGACAACGCAGTGGGTGATCACTTAGCTTCTAGAAGTCTCCCTTTGCTCGGATGTGGTTTAGAGGGGGTGCTCAGTAAGTGTTGTCATGTGGGGATTAGAACTCATGTGCCACACAGCATCAGCGTAGTAGGCACTTAATATGTGCTACTGTCACGGTTGAAAAGAGCTTTTGAAATGTTTTATAGTCTATTAGGAATCCTGTAACAGACACACCGATAGAAGGAGCTAAATTAGGTTAACTTTTTGTTTCACTGTGTGCTGAAACTGTGGGGAACTTACTTGTATTACTAATTTTAAAACCCAGTTCTTCTTAGAATGTGGGCTGGCCCATTTTGAGATTTTTCTCTTCAAGAAAAATCAGTCATGAATATATGCCCTACATTGGATCAAAGTAATTCATGTAGAATAAAAGTGAAAGAAGTTAAAAGCTGGGCACTGTGGCATGTGACTGTGATCTTTGCACTTCGGAGGCACAAGAAGGAGCAGGGGTTCGAGATCGTCCTTACGGAGCAAGTTCAAGGCCAGCCTGCTCATGAGCCCTTTCCTCAAGACCCAGCCAGCAGCACACAGGGGACAGGGCAGGGAGCCTGGGTCAAAGGCTGAAGCCGTCACTGATCACAGCAGCTCCCCGTAATGGACCGTCAAGAAACAGCTGTGGTGTTTTCAAGTGTTCACAGAAGTGCAGAAAGTTGTGTGTCTTTGAAAGCCCGTTAATTAGGGTGATTTTATTTGTTGAGCAGCTGAACCCGACTGGCGAAGGACAGTCACTGGTGGAGCTCCTGGGTCAGGTGCAGTGTAACTGGGTTGTGTTTCCTCGTAGCTCCACTCACGAGAAAAAAAGCAGAACCAACATGGCTGTGAAGCAGGGACGGTTTTATCTGAGGCACAACACTTTGTCTGAAGATATACCCATTGTCATCATATTTAAGGTAAGGCCACAGCCCTCTTCCTGAAACTAGAAAGAATTTCTCTGCTTGCTTCACTAATTAAAAATTTTTATCACATTTTATTTATTTTTATGTACGTGTGTGGTTGTTGACGTGTGTGTGTGTGTGTGTGTGTGTGTGTGTGTGTAGGCCAGAGGACAAACAGTAGAAGTCCGTTCTCTCCGTCCATCTCCTGGATTCCAGAAGAGCTCAGCTCATCAGGCTTGGCAGTAGCACCTGTACCCACTGAGCCATCCCACCAGTCCCAGAGTGTTGGTTTTTCATATAGAATTAAGTAAGGTAGAATTAGGCAGGCAAGGGATTCTGGGAACAGGAAGCTTTGTCTCATACATAAGTTGTATATTCATCTGTTTTCTTTGATTTTTAGGAGATCCCAGAGTGTCCTAGGGCACAGTGAGGAATGACCCCTTCTCCCTCTCCTCCTAACCACACAGTACTACCTAGAGAGCCCAGTTTCTCACGAGTCTTTACATATTCATGAGCAGAAATAGATCTGTCTGGTCGATACGTGCAGTGCATACTCTTTCACAGCTCGTTTGGGTTTGTAACCTACATCTTGGATGTGGTGTATGGTTGTTCTGCAGACTTGGTGTCTTCTCTGTGGCTGTGGTAAAATACCAGGTGGCAAATACAAAACGATAAGAGCAGTATCCGGGAAAAGGGTTTATCTCGTCTCACCGTTCGTGGCAGGAAAGTCGCCTCTGTGGTCAGGAAGCAGAGAAGAGGGAGCTGGTGCTCAGCTCTCGGTCTCTTTTCATGAAGTCCAGGACCACAGCCCGGGACATGCTGCCATTCAGAGCCCCTGTGCCTTCCCATCTCAGTAATCTAACAGACAGTCCCCACAGCATGCCAGGAAGCCTGTCTTGAAGTGATTCTGAACCTCAACAAGTTGACAGTGGGATTAGTCATCACACAGACCTACTGACAGGCTGTTCCAGTTGTGGGTCTTCTGTAATGAATCTTATTCTGTCCCACCAGCCAACTTCCAAATAACGACACAGAGACTGCTTATTAATTATGGAAGCTTGGCCTTAGCTTAGGCTTGTCCCACTAACTCTTATAACTTAAATTAACCCATTTATATAATCTGCATTTTGCCTCATAGCTTTTTACCTTTCTTTCATCTTGCACCTCCTGTTTCCTCTCTGTCTGGTGACTCTGCCTTTCTTCTTCCCATAGTCCTCTCTGGCCCTACAAGTCCCGCCTAACCTCTTCCTTTCTCGCTATTGGCCATTCGGCTCTTTATTACACCAATCACAACAAATACATCTTCACACAGTATACAAATATCTTACAACATTTCCCCTTTTGTCTAAATAAAAAGGAAAGGTTTTAACTCTAACACAGTAAAATTATATACAATAAGACAATTATCAGCTAAGAATTACATTCACAATGTCCAGTCCATTTGTATTTAGCAAATTCATAGAAAGTACTGTATTATCTATCCTGTCTTAGTGAGTCCCAAGTTTTGTACCTAATTTACTTTCTATCCTAACTTGTATTATCAACCCAAAACACTATGTTTTTAGAACTCAAAACATTTTTTTTAGATAAACAATTTAAGCTTTTAGTCTCTAAACCTTATATACTTTATATCTTTTATGTAATTTTCTTTTCTGAATTTGGTAACAAAGAAAATTGTAGCATAACTTTCTTGTCTTCAACTCCATCAGAGACCCAAGAAGGATATAATATTACCTGATTAAATAGAAAGTGTAAAGCAAGCAACTTCCAAAAGTAGAAATGACAGAAACAGCTAGCTGCCTGGACAGTCACCTAAGGTTCCTCTGTAATGTTGGGGCCTCCATCTTCAGCCTACAGGCTTAGGATATCTGAAGGACTTTTCTGTGAAGCAGGAATTTTGAAGGACTGTCCTACCTTGTCTTGGCAAAGTTTGGCAGTCATCTTCTTTTGTGTCCTGCCTGTCCAGTTTGGACAGCATCTGTCAGCAGTCGTGGCAAGGGCAGTTTCTCTGCCCAGTGGCTAACTTTGCCACAAATGAAAGCAAACTCCTTGTGGAGGTTCTTCATTGCCCAATCCTTTCTAAAAGTAAATTGGTGCTGCCAGGAGCAGATGTGTCTCACAGTCAAGAAAAGGCCTTATGTTATGAAAACATCTTAGATGCCATATTCTGCAGATCTCTGAAGTGTTTGAAGACCATCTATCTATCTAGAATATATCTTTGTTTGACCTTTAAAACATGCCCAACATGGCTAAGAATTTGATTGTTAGATGACTACCCACTAATGTGTATTTAATCATCTTATATAGTTTGTAATAATAACTTTCAAGGACTAGAAATTTACATTAGATTATTAAATGAGCTGCATTGGCATAATGCCTTAAACAAGAGTAGAAACATATATACAGTATAACAAAAATAATCTTAAATTTGTATTAATATACAAATCACCTTATACAAGAATAGAAACATGTATACAGAATAACAAAAAATAACCTTAAATTTGTATCAATATATAAAACTACCTTATACCAGAGTAGAAAAATATATACAGTATAACAAAAATAACCTTAAATTTGTATCAATATACAAAAATTCTAGTGTTAAATATGTGAGACAAGTATTTGACTTTTTAATTTAAAAGTAGATTCAATAATCTACCTTTTTATCCTGTCACTCCTATATCCCCATTTTTTTCTTTTCAGAACAAGATCCCTGGATCTAATGTCCTTTGCTTAGTGTCCTCCCTTACCATGACCAGCAACAATTTGCAACCAACCCCCCTAAACAATGACAAACATCTATAGCCCACCGAATGACCAACTCCACCTCTTAGGAATTTGTACATCATATTCTTAAAATTGCTTCCTGATGTTTGGGGGCAACGGCATCTTTAGGGGATGCTAAGAAAATTGAGATAGTGGTCAAGTTCTGGGGAAACTAGTTGTATTATTTTTTTGTTTAGTCTCTGTGTGATGGGAAAGTGTAGAGTTTAATCTGATTTCTTGGCTGGATAGTAGTCTGTGACGTTAGACCATCTCACTAGCAGCTTTGAAGTTGTTCTGGATGCATAACTTTGAGGAAACTGCAACAGAGGCATTTTGAAAGGCTAGATTGCCTGAGCTACTCGTTTTCATTGGTGTCTGGTCCTTTTTTTCTGAAAACACAAATTTTTAAAGGTAACATTTATATTTGCATTAACACAAATATTGAATGTGTGGTGTGCACAAGTCAGCTAAAGATTATTTTTGTTTTATGTTTGAGTAGGTAAAGGCATCTGTTAACTTTATGTCTGTATAACCAAACCTTTATCCACGCCATATGTAAGGATGGCATGTAATAATAAGTCATGAGGACTCTGTAGCCAACAAGCTGTATCATGTCTCATCCAGTCTCAGAGTTGTTCCTATGTCGAGGGATCAGCATCTCTGTCACCTCTCCTGTAGTCTTTCTTGGCTTTCCCCCCTCATGTCTGTTGCCAAGGTCCTCAGGAGGTCTCCCCGAGTCAAATCTGATCTCAATTAACTGAAGGAATCGATAGCTTTGAGTTTCCTGTGGAAACAAAAGCACAACCTCTCCCCAGCCCAGCAATTGTCTGACTTCCATTTTGAAGCCAAGACACCCCTAAAGAGTACAGGCTGGTTTAATCTAGCAGTCCTTTCCACAATCCAGTGTCTCTCAGCAGCTCTTGTTCTCTGTTCATTAACATTCAAAAAATCCAAAATTAACAAAGCACGATATAGGGTCCAAACTCCCTGTGTTACATTTTCCATCTTTATATGCCTTATTTTTTATATTACGTTACTCTCTTTTTAAAGACTTTATTATTTTTAAATTATTTTTTATGACTGTCTATACCTATTTTCTTTTCTTCTTTTAGCATCTAAGCACATTTTTAAGCGCTCTCTACCTGTTTAGAGGTTTTCTCTGTCTGGTCCTGGCTTTACTGAGTGCCTGCAGCGCTCATCTCTGACCACATGGTACAAATCTTAAACTGCCACGTCAGCTGCCACATGCTCAGCTTGGTGCATGGCTCACCTCTGTGTGGCGCTGAGCATTTGCCTGCCTGAGAGACTGCAGCACTAGGAACCCACACCCGGCCCCTTGTCCTGAAGTTTTCTTAGCTTTCTCAGGCCCAGTGGATATCGGGGCCTCCACGTTGGATACCATATGTAACGAGTCTTTCGCTGTCCTACCAGCCAATTCCCAAAGAATGACTCAGAGACTGCTTATTAATTATGAAAGCTTGGCCTTAGTTGAGGCTTGTCCCCTTCGCTCTTCTAAGTTAAATTAACCCATTTATATAATCTGCGTTTTGCCCCATGGCTTTTTACTTTTCTTTCATCTTGCACCTCCTGTTTCCTCTCTGTCTGGTGACTCTGCCTTTCTTCTTTCCAGAGTCCTCTGTCCCCAGAAATCCCACCTAACTTCTTCCTTTCTCGCTATTGGCCACTCAGCTCTTTATTACACCAATCACAGCAAACCCATCTTCTCACAGTGTACAAATATCCTACAACATGTTCCAGGTCCCAGTTCATGGACATATGAAACATGCTGTGATGTGTCACGTGAGCAAGGACATCTGTAGATTCTAGCTCAGGAAATTCCAGATCTGCTTTTTTCTTTTTTTATAGAATTCTAGGATTCTGTTGTTTCTTTACTTATACAACTGGATTTCTAAGTTTGTTTAAGCATTGGCTTAGCACCTGAAAACCTTTTTCCTGTAGAAATGCTTCATTGGTATTCTTCTTGTACAGTCCTGTGGTCCATCGAGCATGTTGTGAGGTATGCACATGTGTAACATGGATCTTGATGACTAACTTGAGTAATAATGCGCCCAGATGGTTCCAGGAGGCACAGCATGGCATGCAGGTCATCCTAGAGACAAACACCGCCCAGTAGCACCCTTCAGCTTCCCTTTCGGACTCAGCGTTCCTGTCCCACAGTAGCTTTATTGTAGAAATAGAACCAACAGGCAGAGGTCCTGTGCATGGTAGTTACAGATCTGGGTAAAGGAAAATCGTGTGGAGTCGCAAAGAAGATGTCTTAAAGATGTCCCCGGATTGCATGGAGTCAGGGAGTTGGGCTTCTTCAAGTCTGGTTTGTGGTTATGGGTGGGTTATGTCCCTGGTCATTCACAGGTAAATGGATGCTGACTAGTTAGGTTCTTGAACTTGAGAAATAACCATATTTGAAATGCAGTCATAGGAAAGAGGTTCTATGAACTATTTTCTATGTTTATTATAGCTTCATATACTTTAGGTTCTATGAACTATTTTCTATGTTTATTATAGCTTCATATACTTTAGGTTCTATGAACTATTTTCTGTGTTTATTATAGCTTCATATACTTTTGAGTTCTATAAAAGATGGAGTCATTAATTTTCTTTATAAGATGATAATCATGATAGGACCATTTATATCAAGAGTCCAGAGAATCTCACACATACCTGCTGCCTTCCTTCCTTTCTTTGAAGTTTGCATTTTCAAGCACAGAAGAAACTTAGGCTTCACCTAAGAAAGCACTCAACAGTGTCTCATGTACATGCAAAGTGATGGAGACATTTCATCTACCAGCCTAGAGTCACATCTTCAGCAGAGGGCAGTATGTCTCCATGTATCCATGGGACTTCTGTTTTTTTATTCGTCGAAGTCTTCCACATGAGCATGAATAGCACTGCTGTTTTTAGACGGGAGTGTTAATTAATCAGAAAGCCTGCCATCTTTGTGTCATGTATGTAGAAGATGTGCAGTAAGATGCATGCACGGACTGAAAATCTGGAAAGCTTTTAAACATTCCTTTTTTTGACTAGATGACCAAAGTTTAATAAAATAATTCCTCCGGTAATATTTGTTTAATATTTATGTTGTAAGCACAGAGATATAGCTGATTCAAGGTCTATCTAGAAAAAGGCTATGAATTAACAATCTGTTTTATATGTAACCAGTTAAAAATGAAGAAAGGCTCTGAAAAGTGTAGTAGGTTTTTATATATTTTGCAGGTTGTTTTTTGTGACTTGTGATATACATAACAACTTGTTTTGTGTTTTACTTGACGATAGGTTATGGCAACTTTCTGTATCACCATCATTAGTAATTATTGTGTGTGTAATTTATTTTTCAGTTTCCTAGACTATGATTTTAGGTATATTTTTCCCACTTGCATGTTTTCAGTCTTACACACCCTGAAATGGCTGTCCTTCTCATACATGTTCATGCACATTGCTGATAGATTATGGGATTTTAATCCTGGACGTGGGAGTGTATCTCTTTAGCACTTGGTAAGTATTATATCTCTTTTTCAGAAACGTGTTTATTAGTGATCTAGCAAGCACTGTATAGCATTTAAAATAAGCATTTAGAACCTTTTAGTTCAGATCAGTGAACTGAGTATTTTGATCATATATAGTCACGGTTTTGGTATTCCTTTTCCGGAATATTTCAGTCAACTGCTGAGGACTTGTGGGTTCGTCACCACGTTTCTACCTGGTGACAGTGCAGGGTAATGGAGATCGTAGAGGCAGACAGAGTTAGCCTCAATTCCTGTTTCTCCACTTAGTACTTTGTGACACTGGGCAGAATTCCCAACTTCTCTGAGTCCTGAATAACTCATCTTTCAGGAGAAAAGTCACCTACAGGGGTGATTTGTGAAACACAGATGAAATCATGTGTTTCCAGAAACATGCCCTTTCTCTTTGCTGGGCCCTCCTTACCCATTGTCAGAAGCTGGGGAAAATACACCAGGATGCTGGAAGAGGCACATCGTTTCTCTTTGTGTGTTGTGTGGCCTGAAAGACCTTGACAGTCATTAGGACCTGATGGTTGTTGATTGTAACCAACAATTGCCTAAAAGTGGCAGAAGCAGCAGGGTTTCCAGACACCATGCTGAGTCTGAATATGATGGGTAGAGCTTGTAAGGCCTGGATCAGCCTTATTTATGGACTTGAATTGCCACAGAGGTTCTCCTGCCCATGAATCTTCCCCTCTTCCCATTTAGTGTCACAAGCTTTCAAAGCACTTGCACTGTGGTGGCCCAAAAGGATCTTAGGAGCTGGGCTTTGTTTCTCAGACGCCAACTTCTATGGACCTTTTTTATCTTTAAAGGGAAACAACTACAGATTTAAAGAAGTCAATGCAGTTCCCTTATTGTCTGCCAGGACTGCTGTTAGCAGTAATAAATGTCAGCTCCCTACAGCCAGAGGCTTCTGGATCTTGGCTCTGTAAGGAAGTCACCTTCATCAGGACCTTGCACGTCTCTCCATCAGTGCAGGTCATTAGCAACGTCTTCTTCCTGACTTTAAAACTTACACTGTGTAGATATCTGAGGACACAGTTTCATGCTACTTTTTATTTATTTATTTATTTTTTTGTTGTTGTTTGTTTGTTTGTTTGTTTGTTTGTTTTTTCGAGACAGGGTTTCTCTGTGTAGCTTTGCACCTTTCTTGGAACTCACTTGGTAGCCCAGGCTGGCCTCGAACTCACAGAGATCCACCTGGCTCTGCCTCCGGAGTGCTGGGATTAAAGGTGTGCGCCACTACCACCCGGCTCATGCTACTTTTTTTTTTTTTTTTTTTTTTTTTTGGTTTTTCGAGACAGGGTTTCTCTGTGTAGCTTTGCGCCTTTCCTGGAGCTCACTTGGTAGCCCAGGCTGGCCTCGAACTCACAGAGATCCGCCTAGCTCTGCCTCCCGAGTGCTGGGATTAAAGGCGTGCGCCACCACCGCCCGGCCCTCATGCTACTTTTTAAAGAGTGCTTCTCCTGGATTTTGTTCACTGTTGCTGATTGCCAGACCATGGGTGACCTTCAGACAAACTATCTCTGCCACTTCTTCCTAAGGTTATCATTGTGTAGAGTTTTCTCTTGACTTAGTAGTGGGAGTGATGAGGGGTCAGGAGTACACAGAGTTCCACATAATGTTAGTTCTCAGGTGTCTGAATTCTGTTTGTGAAGCACACTGGATGGGCATTTTGTTTGTTTCCATGGTGATATGTCATTTGTTTGTAGCCATGACTGCTGAAAGGCTGACTGGTGCTAACGCTGATTCCGTCCTTGGAGCTGAGGCTCTCTTGACAATCCTGACTGAGTCACGGCCTGTGTCTCAGTGACCCAGTAGGGAGGGTTTAGTCTTTTGCAGGAAGGCTTTGGCAGCGCGCATGCCTTCTGCACATGGCGTCTTTCATCATTGCTTGGCATGAATTTGTTCCACAGCCTAGGCGTGCCTGGAGGGGCCAAGCAGTCTGTTTAGATCCATTTTAAGCCATCCAGGGGTATTAGGCAATTTAAAAACTACTATTTAGATTCCACACCAGGATGACCTAAATGGCGACCAAATGAGGAGTGAAGGATTTCTTTCCTGTTATTATTATAAAACTCCTGAGTAGGTGATCCACTTTATAGTCTTTTTTTTTTTTTTTGTTTTTCGAGACAGGGTTTCTCTGTGTAGCTTTGTGCCTTTCCTGGAACTCACTTTGGAGACCAGGCTGGCCTCGAACTCACAGAGATCCACCTGCTTCTGCCTCCCGAGTGCTGGGATTAAAGGCGTGCGCCACTACCGCCCGGCATTGTAGTCTTTTTTTAACTTGGAAATTACTGATGTAAAATTGCTAGAATAAGCCAAGTGGCCTCTGATTTAATGGTTAAGATGTTAACATGCCTAGTTTCTGTTCCTTTTTATAAAACATTAAAACTGGTCACTTTTTGAGCTGCTAACCTTTGAATCATAAGAGGCTACTTTACTGAATTTGAAGATTTTTAAATTGACATTTATCTTTAGCAGCTGCTTGGCTAAATGTTTTATATCAAATTAGAGATAAAAGGACTACAAAAATTAACAAAACATGTGATTTGAGTCTTGAAATTTTATTTGTAAAGGAAAAGTTTGAAGCCACTTTTGGTAGAACCTGCCTATAATCCCAGCACTGGGAAAGCTGAGGAAGGAGGATTAACGGTCAAGGCCAGTTTGTCTCAAAAATAAAATTCTTTGTTCAAATAGTGGACTTAATTCCTTAAGTTGTTAATTTGCTCTCTGAGCTGTCTCGAAACCATCACGCTGTTGTGTGGCTTCCTGGGGAGACATGCCCAAACATGGTTTCACCTCATGGGGTTCCAGCATTTGACCAGTGAAATGATTCTGTCCTATTGAGCTTGATGGAACAGTGGGTTGCTTGGGTTGCTTGTGGGATGTGGTGAGGGCTCCTGACAGGAGCGTGGATGACTCGAGCCAGCACATCTCGGAGCCCCTACTCAACGGTGCTCTTCCAGGGAAGACTCCCTCTCCCCTGCGGTTTGTTCAGAGCTTATGTAACTTTGGAGAAGGACTGCCCAAATTTTATAACTTTTTTGTTTTGCTGTATTTTGTTTTTGAGACAAGGTCTCACTGTGTAGCCCTGGCTAGTCTGAAATTTGGTATGTGGACCAGGCCAGCCTTCCATCTGCCTCTGCCTCCTAAGCATTGGGATTAAAGGCATGCACCACCACACATCTGGTTAAGTTCTAAAGCTTTCTGTGCTTTCTGAGTCCTGTAAGGTACAGCAGCTTCCTGAGTCACCTAAGTTTCCTCAGTTCCCTGAGCTTTATGAGCCTCCCTCTTCCCTTCAGAAGGGGATATGTAAATTCAGAAAAAGCTACAAAAACACATCTTTGTTCTATTAGTCAGAAATTTGGGGGTTATTTCGCTGGGTGGTTCTGGCTCAGGGTCTTTCTGTTATCAGTCTATCTGTTGCCACCCGATGCTAAGCAACTACCAACATGGTAAAGGCTATGAGGTTGTTTTTGTTTTTTTTTCCAACCTCTCAACCTTCTCACATTCTTCGTGGGTACCCTCATGATTTGGCAACAGGAGCAAACAGGAGACTACAGTGCCTGTAAAGAAAACAAGCCTCGAAAAGCTGAGTAGGTCATTTCTTCCCAGAGGGGAGACACCAAGTTTACTCTGTGCTCAGAGGAATTGGTGCTAGGAGTTTGGGGAATATTTTCAAACTCCCTTCAGTTGGTATAAAAGGGACACATATCAGCTATGTAGCATCCCCTGGGTCTTCAGAATTTTCCAGGTCAAATGAGTGATTGTAGAACTTTGAACAGGTAGGTTCCATTGGTACTGTAGTAGAAGGAAGTGGATGGTGCTGCAGCAGAAGGAAGTGGATGATGCTGCTTCAGAAGGAAGTGGATGATGCTGCAGAAGGAAGTGGATGATGCTGCAGCAGAAGGAAGTGGATGATGCTGCATAAGGAAGTGGATGATGCAGCAGAAGGAAGTGGATGATGCTGCAGAAGGAAGTGGATGATGCTGCAGAAGGAAGTCGATGATGCAGCAGAAGGAAGTGGATGATGCTGCAGAAGGAAGTGGATGATGCTGCAGAAGGAAGTCGATGATGCTGCAGAAGGAAGTGGATGATGCTGCAGTAGAAGGAAGTGGATGATGCTGCTGCAGTAGAAGGAAGTGGATGATGCTGCAGCAGAAGGAAGTGGATGATGCTGCTGCAGCAGAAGGAAGTGGATGATGCTGCTCCAGTAGAAGGAAGTGGATGATGATGCTGCAGCAGAAGGAAGTGGATGATGCTGCAGCAGAAGGAAGTGGATGATGCTGCAGCAGAAGGAAGTGGATGATGATGCTGCAGCAGAAGGAAGTGGATGGCAGCAATAGAGTTGGCATTATCCCGGAAGAACACTGAGGACCTGAGGTTTCTAGATAGATGCCTCTCAGTGGTTCATAGGACAATACTCTTGGAGTTCTGCATTGGAACTGGGAACTCCATTTGCTTCTCTTTTGTGTGGGAGAGAACTGAGGAGAAAATGACAAGGTTGACTGGACAGTTATCCTCTGGTTTGGTCTTCTCTCAAAGCAGAAGGAGACATTTTGGTGTAAACATGACTTTCCCCTGACTTCTAAGAAGCAGGTCATTACTACACCAGGAGAGGGCTAGTGGGATTACACTGTGTCTCTCCACATGGCAGCATTCTGGCCAAGTGTCTGAGGAAGTGAGTGAGCACAGGACCATCCACTGCCACCTTGCAGCACTTAAGAAGGTTCCTAGTCGGGCACACTCATTTTCAGCAATGTTCATTTCTGGCTTGCTATACCATTGAGGGTGTTGCTTTAGTTTGCTGTTGTTACTGTGACCAGGCCTCCCCACTGGACTTCCCAGCCTCATTTCTTCATAGTGAAACTTAGAATATTTTTAAAACTTGGGATGGTTGTACACATGCAGAAATGCTTGAGGGTGTTTGTTTTCCTCTTCCTAATGACAACTTCTATTTCAGGTTCTCGTGCAGCTCGGGCTCTGGCTGCCAATGCCAGATGGCACCGTTTCTGAGAGAAGAGCTGGCTTTTGCTTGGAAGTAATACCCACAAACAATGCCAGATTAGCATAAGCAAATGTCAGTGAGTGAGCACAAAGCCAACACTCTCCGTCTTTTCTTCTCTTTCTAGGCCATGGGTGTCGAGAGTGACCAGGAAATTGTGCAGATGATTGGAACAGAGGAGCACGTGATGGCTGCGTTTGGGCCCAGCTTGGAGGAGTGCCAGAAAGCTCAGATTTTCACACAGATGCAGGTGTGTCTTTCATGGAGTCCCTTGCTGTGGATTGAGTCTTCAGTGCTGTTCATCTCAATAAGCCACCATTGCAGTGACGTGGGGTAGGGTCGGGGGTCGAGGAGAAGAGCAGCACAGACGTTCCTTTGACCCGCTTCCGGAAACTGGAGGAAGGAGTTGCTGCGCCAGTCATCAGAAGAGGGCTTCTTCGTGGAGAGGAGGCTCCTCCTGTGCTTCAGTAACGGCACCATCTGCCCCGCTTGTCCAAGGGATGGTGCACTGTAAAACCCGGCAGTTCCCACCTGAGACTTGCCTGCTTCCATTTTCTCTCTGATAGTCTTTTGGTGGTGGTGTGGGGTGGGTTGCTATGATAAACCACCATGACTAAAAGCAACTAAAGAGTTCATTCTGGCTTGCAGTTCCAGAGGGATAGCGTCCATAGTGGTAGCGAAAGCATGGTAGCAGGAAGCAGGGGCAGGAAGCTAGCCAGTCACATTTTCATCGCCACGAAGTAGGGAGAAAGCAGGAATTGGGGCAAGGCCACCCTCACATCCCACCCCCAGTGACATACTGCCTCCAACATAGCTCTACCTCTTAAAGGTTCCATGACCACCAACTGGAGACCGAGTGTTCAACCCATGAGCTATGGAAGACATTTCTCATTTAACACAACAGGAACCTAAACCAGGGCTTTGTGTACGTAGCTGGTACTCTACCAATGAGCTGTGTCCTTAGCTCTTAATGTCTGTTCGTTCCCAACTTCCAATTTATCTATTCAGTCTTTATCCCATTTTCTGAATTCCCAATTACTTCAGTATCAAGAAAGGTCCAGGAATAGTTCCTTTTATTCCCCCAGGATCTTCACTAGCCTCAGGTACAGCTGGTTAGAACCTTGGAATCTAAGGATAAGATTCAAAGATGATGTTAGGGAACCCTATGTGTGTAACATGATTTTAAAAAAGTAATTATAATTCCTTTTTCATGTGGGAGAGTCCTCATGATAGTTGGGCTTTTTAGTATGATATTCACAAGGTGTTTTGCTAACTGAGTCTATGTGGCATTTCTTATGCCCTCTGGGAGCTAGGGATGCCCTCCTATTGAACTAGATTAGATGGTTTGAATTTGTCCATATGTAGCCTGTGAGATACTTACAGGAAAATATAAATCCTGAGTTTCTTTCTTCTGGCCCCCCTTGATGCATGTAGAGAGAACATTCCCATTTACTGTCTGTTTATGTGTTCTGAAATCAAATCAGCCTGGATGGATCTTAGATGAAGTCGTGCACTTAGGAAGGGTGATGTCATACTTCAGTGTGTGTATCCAAAGCACGTCACTGGGGACTGCTCCTGACTGCTTTACTCATTCTCCATGGTGAGTGGAAATTGACTCAAATAATTGGGCGAATAACATCAGGAAACAGTATGTTGTTTAGGAAGTACTCATTTTGGCCTTTCTTGAAAGTGAAATACTTGATACGCATGAATCTTCATTAAAAAATCAAGGAATCATGTCCAGGGATCTAAGAACATAGAGAGGAAACATGGAGAAAGAACAGGAAGTAGAAGATGAACACTGTCCTGTGAACAGGACTATAGGCTCAGCTTTGGGAGATCTGCTGTCTGTCTCTAACAAAGAGTGTTCTAATGGTAGCAGGGCTCTGGTAGTCTCCTTCCTCCACATTTTAACCATCGTTGGTCAGACAGACAGCCCTCAGCGTTGTAGAGCTGTGTCAGCAAGGCCACAGTGGGTTGGAAACTCACATTCCCATCTGTTAGTAGATGCTCACGGAAACTTCTCAGCTAACTCAATTAAATTCGGTCAGAGAAAGATGGAAGAGAGATATAATTAGTTAACTTCAGAAAGAGAAATATTTTGTTTCCCTGAACAGAAAGTAAGGATTTGCAAGTGCTTACAAACTGCATGCTAGGTTAATAATAATCCAAAATGTTTAGTACATTGAAGATACAGCATTGGTTATGAAAGCATGAGTGTTCTCTCCTGTTCTGAATGAGGACAGAGAAAGTGCACTTCATTGTGGAATAGTGTTGTGTGACAAAACTTTTCCTGGGGAGACACAACACATAAGTCTACTCACCCCAGATTAGGATCTCGGGACTGACCAAGGTTTGGGCACTGCCAAAGTCCAACCTGGTGAACCATTGAGTTTGATTGGAAGAGTATGGGTGAGGACTCACTTACAGGAGCAGAGGTGACTGAGACAGCTGTATCACCAGAGCCCACCCCAGCATGGGGGACAGCTCACAGAAGCTGGGAACCTGGAGCGCACAGCACAGCCTGCAAGGCAGCTCAACAGGTTGGAGAGTGTCCTTTCCTGACCCGGGTCTAAAACTCTTCCAGGCAGCTTGGCTGGTTTCTGTCTTCCAAGCTGCTGGTCTTAAGTCTTCTTTGAAGTTTTTTTTTTTTTCCTCTCTCTCAGTCTCTTTTGAGTTCCATTTGTCTGAGAGGATCTCTCAGTGGATCTACTTAGTTTCAGGGACTTCCTGAAGCTGTCTTGAGTTGTTTAGCTTCCTGCTCAAGAATCTCTTTTGTGAGATGGAATATTTCAATTTTGGAGGAAACTGTTACACCACAAATAGCCCTTTTGAAGATGTGATGCTTCAGTGAATTAAATGAAGGAGTGTTGTTGTTTGTTCGTTTGTTTTTATGCCTGTTTTTTGCCTCCATCATTTCCTCTGTTCTACAGCCTTAGCTGTTTATTGTTTATGTGTTCTTCATCATTGTCAAGGGCTCTGGTTCTTTCCTTTTGGAAGATGTTGCTAGGAATAATATTTTGGCCTTCCTTGATAGGCTGTTTCTGCAGCCCTCACACTGTGAGGAAGTGGCATCGTTGGGTCCCCAGGGAAGAGACAACAGTGTGACATCAGAAGGGATTCCCCTCTCCTGTGTCCCTCTCATTCTTTTCCTCAGAGTGAGGACCTGCACCCTCCCAAGGAGAAAGCTGTAATGGCCATCTCAGTTTAGGGAACATCAAGCTGCCTCCTTGCTCTTGTCTCCCGCCGAGTGGGCTTGCTCCAGTCAGTTCCCTTGTTGTTGCTCACTGAGAGTCACTGTGTGAGTGCTTCAGGGCCTCCTCTGTCTAATCTGTGACTTCACAGTGTTTCCTCCCCCACGGGTTTCCTTCTGCCCTCCAGTTCTCACCCCCACCCCACGATCCCCCCACCCCACCCTCTGGTATTAGGATGATTTTATCTCATTTGTTCCTGAGCTTTATGTATGGAGTTGGCTGTGTATGATGTGTCTAACTTTTGCTAAGCACGCTGTCCGAGATTTCCCAAGGTTTTTTGGTTGTTGTTTGTGTTCCTTTCATGTTGTTTCTCCATGGAGTCCGCCCTCTTTATTGCTTACTAATGTTCTACTGTATAACTGAACCAGTTTTCCCTTTTGTATTGATGTTCATTTGGATCTTCTTTTGCTTTTATGAACTGTGCCACCACTGACAAATCTTTGTATGGGCAATTTTATTCTTTTGGGTAAATACATAGGAGTCGAGTTACTGGGCCAGAGAACAGTGCATATTTAACTTTTATAAAGTTGAAACTTTCCAATCCCCAAATGACCATTCTGTTTTGTATTACTGGCCGCAGTGTACAAGTCTGATTGCTTCTTGTTCTCACAGTATTTGGTGGTGTGTCTTTTTAATTTTAGATGTTTTAACAGGTGTGTAGCATTATCTTATTGTAGCCTTAATATTCGTTTTTGATGGCAAATTATGTCATGTGCTTTTCATGAGTGAATCAGCCACTGATTTTCTTTTGAAGGGTGCAGACTGTTTATTTGTTCACTGTCTGCATTTTTATCAATGAGTTTCAGAATCCTTTTAAAAATGAAGTCTGAGTCAGGCATGGTGGCACATGTCTTTAACCCCAGCACTTGAACTCTGAGTTCAAGGACAGCCTTGTCTACAGAGTGAGTTCCAGGATAGCCACTGCTACACAGAGAAACCCTGTCTCAAAAAAACAAAAGCCAACAGAAAAGTCTGGATATCAATCCTGTGTCCGGCTTCTATATTGTAAACACTGCCAGCTCTTTCGTTGCTTCTCTGGTCTTTTTCTTTCACAGTGCTGTTTACTTTTGAAAAAACCCAGTTATCAAAAAAGTTGTGTTTTGTCTTTCACAATCACTACCTCTGTATCCTGGAGGTCTTTGCCTACTCCACATTAGATTATTTTTTGTGTCTTTTTCTAGAAGTCATACAATTTTAATTTCCACATTAGTTATAAAGTCCTTTTTTGTTTTTGTTTGTTTTTCAAGACTAGGTAGCTCTGGATGTCCTGGAACTCACTGTGTAGACCAGGCTGGCCTCAAACTCAGAGATCCTCCTGCCTCTGCCTTCTGAGTGCTGACGGCATTAAAGCTGTGTGCAGCATCACCTGGCAGGTGTGAAGTCTTCCCTCGGATTAGTTTTTCCTCTTGGCGTGATCCAGAGGCCCGGGCTCCTTGCTCATGTTTGGGTCCCGAGTTGTGTTTCTCCACCAGGACAGTTTCTTTCTCCATGACTTGTTTTGACTCTTTTGTGTGAGGTTGTTAGGAGGCTTGTGGTTTCTTTCCGTCTGTCCCTCTCCATGCCACTGTTAACATCTTTTTCATTCCTGAAGTTTTGTTCCTTTGTTTTTTGAGACAGGTCTCTCAAAGTAGCCCTGGCTGGCCTTGAACTCACATGTAGCCCTGGCTGGCCTTGAACTGATAGAGATCCACCAGCTTCTGCCTCCCAAGGCTTGAGATTAAAGGCCGTGATATCAGTGCCTGGCTACTGTGCCTTTGTAGTTGAAGTCATGATCTTTGCAGCTACCCAAGCCCTTTGCATAGCCATGTAAATTATAGAACCTACGACTTTAGAATCAACCAATTTGGAGTTGTTTAAAGCCCGCTGGGAATAAAATGATCTATTACTAACTTATTGGTTAATTTGGAAAGAATTTAAACTGGACATCATGTTATTAAGTCATCTAGTTCATGACATTCATCCTGCATTTATTTGGGTTTGTTTTTTTCTGTAGCTCTTAGATCTTGGCATGGTTTGTTTTCTTGTTTTGTTTTGTTTTGTTTTTTTAATGGGAACTACAACATTCCACAGTGATATTCTGAATGAAGAATTGATGGCTGCTTTATACACACACAAACACATTTTTATCTATTTCTCAGTTCCCTATAAATAGTTATGTGTCAATTTTATAGGAATAAGACAATTTTAAAATGAAAGGGGAGCCAGTGTGTTGGGTAGGCAGTGTGCTGTAGTATTTGTTATTAATTCATGATGTCGTCTTTGTTCCCAACGAGACAATCTGTGTAACCAGATCCTTGACTTCTTTGCTTTGTAGCAGCACGTCAGCACTGATCGTCCCAGTGATGTAATCAAACCCTGCTTTGTTTTTTGTAGGCGTTAAAATATATAGGGAATAAGGTAAGAAGACAAAGAATGTGGGGAGGTGGACCAAAGAAAACAAAAATAGAAGAAGCAAGAGAACTCCTGGCTTCTACCATTCTGACCCATGTACCTGTGAGTAATCGCCAGCTCTGAATGACGTTTGTGAGACCCACGACTTCCTCCCAAAGACTCTGGAATGCGGCCTACACTGTTAGTGTGTCCTCAAGAGCTAATACTAAGAGGACTGCACTGCCCTGTTGGGACTCGGCAGTCAGTGTTGCCTGTGGCTGAGTCATCCCCATGACCTTGGATTCCAGAGTTTCTAGCTTCCATCACTTAAGGGAAGACTCTGTCATCCATAGCTGGGTGGTTTGCTTTGCCACCTGACTGGTGAGTGAACAGAGAGAAGCTAGAGCCTGCCTGCTGGCCTTGAAGTGGGCCGTGTTTATTTTCTGTCAATGTACCACATTGTAGGTCAGCCGTGGTGGCATGTGGGGTATTTCCAGGAGTTGTCCTCTCCTCAGGGGATGTGTGTGCCCCTTTTGTTAAATCAGATCTACCAAGTGCACCATCATGGATGGTCTAATTCCAGGGTCACAAACGGTACCTTCAGGGAATCTGTGGACATGAACTGTCTTTGTAGTGACATTCAGGTTCAGTTTTCTTAAACACTTTCAGCAAATAATCTGTATGTCTTGCACTGCTCTGTGGCTTCTGTCTGTATGTCTGTGATCTGATCAGAGCATTTGAAATTCTTATTGAAGCTGTGTGGAAACTGAGTTTTAAGTTCTTTTGGATGATTGGAAAGAGTTTAAAATTCAAAACCGCAAAAGGGGATAGTGTGACCAGTGAGATGCTGGAGACACGATTGTCCAGATCCTTGGATAGTGTGACCAGTGAGATGCTAGAGTTAGAGACGATTGTTCAGATCCTTGGATAGTGTGACCAGTGAGATGCTGGAGACACAATTGTTCAGATCCTTGGATAGTGTGACCAGTGAGATGCTAGAGTTAGAGACGATTGTTCAGATCCTTGGATAGTGTGACCAGTGAGATGCTAGAGTTAGAGACGATTGTTCAGATCCTTGGATAGTGTGACCAGTGAGATGCTAGAGTTAGAGACGATTGTTCAGATCCTTGGATAGTGTGACCAGTGAGATGCTGGAGACATGATTGTTCAGATCCTTGGATAGTGTGACCAGTGAGATGCTAGAGTTAGAGACGATTGTTCAGATCCTTGGATAGTGTGACCAGTGAGATGCTGGAGACATGATTGTTTGGATCCTGGTTTGGAACTCTGGGTTTCCCTTGCACTAATGTGAATTTTTCTGAACTTAAGTTTCTTCATCAGAATTATGAAGTAACACTACTACCCCCTAAGTCTCTTGTGATGGTTCAGGGTTCAGCTTATACAGAAAGCTCCATTTCCCAGCTCTCCAAGATGGTGCAGTACATTAGGAGCCTGGCTTACCATAATACTGTAATGGCAGAGAGCCTTGTTGACCATGCTGGCTGTTCAGGTCTTTGCTAAATTTGGGTCTTAAAGCATAATTCCTTTGCTCTTTTGCAAAGAGATTGAACTACTATTTTTTAATTTTTTAAATGTTTTTAAATACATATTTCAGTAAAGAATAGATGAATTAGGAAAAGACTTAGAGTTTTCAAACAGTCTAAGACAGTTTTTTTTACATAAATTAAAACTTTGGGGGCAATGCAGGAGCATGAGGTATTACCACATAAAGCAATGCCGATTGTTGTTCCTCAGGACGCAGGCTCAAGAGCTCTCTGGGCTCACAAACGCCCGGGAGTTTGCTGGAAAAGGTGAGACTCTCTCCCTAAGCCTATTGAGTTGGAGACTAGAGCGAGCCTTAGCATCTGCATTTTAGCAAGTCTTCCAGGAGCCTGTGGCACAGTCACAGACTGGAAAACCTCAACTGTTCAGAGCAGGGCGACATTCAGAGTCTCGGGGTTCTGCTGACAGTTCTGCTCCACCATCCCATGCACATTTTAGAGCTCTTACCCTTTTCAGGTGATTCATCTTAACACCCCCAAGGAACGCCTGAACTGCTATTGGGAGTCTACAAGCCATGCACAGTCATTAGAGCGGAGGGTTCCCACTTTCCATGTGATTGTGGACATTGTCCTGGGAAAATGTGCTCAGACTGAAATCATTGCAGTTTAGGTCTAGACTTGGGTTTCAAGCATATAGTAGTTAAGAGGGGAGGTCGGTAACATGAGTTGAAGAACCGTAGAGTGTAGCAGGGATTGTTGCTATGATATTCATGTTTACTTCTGCCTCTAAGTCCACCAGTATTTATGTTGTGAAAGGGGAATGTGAACTGGGCTTTGTTGAAAATTAAAAATGTGACTAATAAATTCTTTATTTTTCTCATCGATAAGCAAAACAACTGTTACTGATTATTAAACAGCCAGAAGAGTTAGATGATGAATGCAACTTACCCGACATTAAGGCCAAGAAAATAAAATGGAACACAGCGTTCTGTAAATACTGAGAATAGAAATCATTTATTTCACTGCATAACGAAGAGCTTCAAACCTCAGGGTGAACATGACTGTGCCGTATCACTCATGGGTCTGTGTTCACTAGTCTTAACCCAGAGTTGGAGAGGGTTCTTATCTTGGCCTGTCATGAAGTTGCAAATGGCAGCTGAGACTGGAGTCATCCGATGGCTTCACTGGACTGGGTGTCCACCAAGGCTTCCTTTCTCACAGCGAAATGCACTCCTTTCCCACTGTGTCCCTGACTTGCCCTCTGATGCCTCGGGGTTCAAGACAGTGAACGTGCCAGGGTTGGAGAACCTGGCTTGGCATCATGTCTGCCATATCTCAGTCAGACTCACCATGGGCCAGTCCACAGTGGGCAATGACTGAGTGGCATGGAGGACGTAGGAAGCAAAGCTGTTCCATTCGCCACCTTTGAAGGAAGACTCCCACAGGGGCAGTAAACGCAGAGAGGGAAAGCCTGAATACCTAGTTTATACACTAGCTGATTTCTTAAAATAGGGGGAACTATAACAATTCATTGCTGTCTTATTTGAATGTAATAACATCGTTTTCTTGAAGCACCTTGATTAAGTAAGTGTACACTGTCGCAAAATGTGTCTCCAATGTCTGATTACAGGTTAAGGAATTCAACTTCCGAGCTAAGTGCATCTACACCGCAGTGATGGTGCGAAGAGTGATTCTAGCCCAAGGAGATAATAAAGTCGATGACAGAGACTATTATGGTAACAAGCGACTGGAATTGGCGGGACAGGTACTTTAATTACCTTCATGAAGAATTTTATTTTCTTTGATAAGATTAGGTTTTTTAGTCACTCTAGATATGAATTCTTACAAATCTAATAGAAACTGTGTAGTTTGAAGTGTAACTTTTGCATATGACTTAGATTTTTATTATTATTTTTTTGCTGTGGAAAGTCTTTGTTCTTTAAATAGCCCTGTAGTGTGTTACCTGTGTTACATATTTTGTTGAGATGTTTTCCCTCGTTCCAATCCTGTAATGGTGGAAGAGAAACATGACTTTAGGTGATATTAACAGTTGTCTTAATTAACAATTAACAACTTCGCTTAATTTCAATTAACAAATATTTCTTAGATACTTCTATGTTCCAGGCTTGCTCCTGGGTGCTGGTGCTGCGTGTACAGGAGGAAGATAGACAGACCAAGATGTGAGCGTGAGCGTGCGCGTGCTTGTGCGTGTGCGTGTGCGTGTGCGTGTGCGTGTGTGTGTGTGTGTGTGTGTGTGTGTACACGAGTGTGCGTGAGATCCAGTGCTCAAGGCATTAGATGCCCTGGAGCTGCAGCCACAGGTAGTTGTAAGCTGCCTTGCATGGGTGCTGGGAACGGAACTCTGTCCTGACCTCTGAGTCGTCTCCCCAGCCCATCACGTTCTGAAACCATGTGTGAGTGAGTACCTAGGTAGAGGTGGGGTTGCTAGAGTCCTCGGGTCCTGGGTTTGGATTTCATTTGACATGGAGTGGAGAGCCACTGTGCAGTTTTAGTCAGGGAGGGACATGAGCTGGGTTTTAGATCAGAGAGAACAGACTTGGAGATGAACAGGCCAAGAATGGGGTGGCCAGAGGCGATAGCAGTGATCCAGATGAGGCCTGTCAGCTGAGATGAAACCAGCAGATGTTTCCCAACTAAAGTTCATTTTTATTTCATTTGCAGTAGTGGGGAGTGAGAATGAGTTGGTGTGTGCACGTGTGCGTAGTGGAGATCCAGAGGACAACTTGCAGAATGGTTCTCTCCCTCTGCCACGTGCGTTCTGGGGATTGGCCAGGCTTGGCAGCCGGTACCTTTACCCACTAAACTACCTGTCTAGCCCCACAACTAAAATAGAAAGTTAGAATTTGGAAGTTAGAACCATTTCTAGGATTGGGAAGAGTCGGGATCGGGGATGTGGGGAAGCTCTGTTTGGTTAAAGGTTAATGCCTGTTTGGCAGGGGGCTCTTTTTTACCACATTCAGATTGACCACTCACTCTGCAAGGATTTATGGTATTCCTACTACTAATCCTCATTTTCACCATTTTTCAATTAAAAAAAAATCAAGCTGTTAAGTGAGTCCTTTAAAAAAAAAAGGGTTGTGTAGAGGAATATGGAAGGGAATGAGGAGGCTAAAGAGGATATCCTGTTGCTTAAGAAATTAGAATTAAAAAAGGACTCCCACATGCAAGAAAACATAGCTTAATGAACAATGTAAGCACATAAAAGGTATTGTGTTGGCAAGAATGTGTAAAAACAATAGCTGCTAGTTCCCACCGGTGGGATGAGGCAGGGGAGCCATGCTTTGGCTTTAGATAACAGAGTTGTCTCCACTGGCCCAGTGAGCTTCCCCTCAGTCTGACTGTCACCAGAGAGTTGCCCGGCCAGGCGCCAGTAGGTGTTAGCAAAACCTACTGATTTCAGGCTTAATCTTTGCACTTACCTTTTCTTTTTCGGTAATGTGTTCATTATTTGCTGCACGTTACTCTGTTCTTTGTCTGCAAATTTTTTGTTTCTAATGCAGCTTGCTTTGTATGGGCGAGATATGGAATGGCACCAAAATCCAGCACCCTGGAAAGCCAGGGATTTCCATCCTGGGACAAAAGAATGCCGTCTTGACTTCAGAGATTGCCTAATCCCAGCTGTTCTGATAATGTAATTAAGGCTGCCTAATGTCTTTAATTTTGCAACCAGTTTGTGTGAAAAGGAGAATTTGGCACTCTGAAGGCTTAAACACTAAATAGCAATCTCAAGGCGCCTAATTAGAATTCTCTGACATTAAGCTAATTGGTGAAACTGTATTTCAACGGCTTAACTTCTTTATTAATTTTTTTTAGCATTTTCATTGAAAATCAATTGATGAGCTGTCAGCACTTTTCCCTGAAATATGATTTGCTTGATGCTGCTTCTGTCTTCAGCGGGAGGAAGTCGAATGTTAGCGCAGCATCCTGCCCTTGTAATCATTTTGCTTCCAACCTGGACTTTGTGGTTCATTGTATGGCTTGGCCTGGCAGCCTCTCGTTGCTCTGGTACTGGACGGCACTACTTCTCCAAAGTTGAAGTTTTAGGAGAGGAGAAATGTATTCCTGTTGCAGTGTTGTTGACAGGCCGTCCTGTTCATTTCGTGTTTAGCACCAGGGACATTTTCTTGTGTCTGAGTCAGGAAGCCACAAAAGATTCAGCTGGAGTCCCAAAAACTTTTTCATAATTGGAGACAAAGGCAGCTAAGTGTAAGGACTAATTGAAAGAGCGCTGGCTCTGGTCTGGCTGAGGGTGCTTGATTCTGTTCAGGCCGCCTGTGCTGGTTCCGTTGTGCTGCCCACAGGAAGCGGCTGGAGCGGCCGGTGGCCCCTCAGCCTTCTGCACCTGCTCCCTCCCACTCGCACAGGCTTTCTTCCTGAGAGAGGCTGCTGGGGCTGCCTGTGAGGAAGGATTAAGTTCTCAGGGAGGAAGGTTTCTTTTCAGAACACTTTTGTAAATTCAAGTCCAAGATCCTGGCTGCCTGGTCTGCAGACTTGGTTTTAGTAGAAAAGTAGATGGATGTGTCCAACTTAAGGGGGAAAGGCATTTAAAATGGTCCAACTTAGAAAGATTCTTTTGCTGTTAAGGAAAACTTAGTTGCTCTGAATAATTCTTCGTTCAGAGTCATAAGTCTGCTTTCCCATTATAAACTCAGGAATATAGTCAGCATAAGATTTGGTGAATCTTCAACTTAAATGTTTTCAGTGAATCGCAGAATTCCTCTTTAAGTGAATCATTGAAATGTTTTTGCTAATTGACTTTAATCACAATCCAATATGTTGAACTTTTCTGTTCTATTAATGAAAGGAAAGCTTACATGGGAAATTTGAATATAATTATGGAGATTGGTGTTTATAAAAGCTACTGTATTTATTGTTGAAGTATGCCAGCTCCCCCTTGTAGTATAACAGCTACTTAGTGTTTCCTCTCTGTGAACTTCACATTACTGATGTTTTAGTTATCTGTTGCTGTGGCACATACTTGCCATAAGCCGTGGTTTCCTTTTCTTAGACCTCACAATTTTGTGGAACTGGGCTGTTTGCCCGTGGTGCAGGTGGAGGTCAGCCATTGGTCATCTAGTGGATGGCTACAGGAAGGGCTGCAGGGCAAGGTCCAGTGAGGAGGATGTGATTCCAGATGGCTCCACACTCTGAGTGCAGGTTCTCTTGGACAAGACAGAAACTCCATGTCCTAAGGTCTAGATGCACAGGCCACACTGTCGTTAAGGCTTCCCCGTGGGTCACAAGCCCTGTCCTCCGTATTTTAGGTGCTAGGGGCACATGCCCTGCACCTCATATTCTTTTTGTAGTTCAGGGGATAGCCAGAGGTTGAGCCAAGTTTATTTATATAATTTGGGGTTTCTCCCTGTGGCTATCTCCCTTCTGAGAATTCCCCTTACTTCCCAGCTATTTGTATTTCTTAGCTGGGGTTGCTTTTTCTCTGGTTCTTCATCCAGGAAAACCGAGAGAGGAAGTGTGTGGGGGGGTGCTGGGTCAATGGGGAGCTTTTGCATTTTGGTTTCCCATTTAGACCTATCTCCCTCACAGTTCAGCTACTAGGTAAAAAGTCTGAAAAACAAGCAATGAAGCCATTGCTGAGTATCTTCCAGGTTTTGCCTGGCAGTGCCTTCAGAGCTGGTGGTGCTTTGTTCAGACAGTCATCTGCGGACAAACCCACCCACTAGGTGCGGTACTAGTTAGTCACCCTCTAGTTCTGCAGACACCACTTAAACGGTTCCTTTGCTCCCTGGTCTACCGTGACCAAACTTGTTATTGTATGTTATTGAATAGCATTTATTTTAATGGAGTTCTAGGATAAATTAAAAATATGTCACACGATGTGTGTGATGAAGGGTACAGATAAAATGAACGCTAAGAGCCACTCCTCAACGGAGTCTGCCATCAGTGCCATTCCGTTTTCCTGCTGTCCATTTCCCTCTCTGATCTTAGAGATGTTTGCATTTATTATTGTCTTCATTTTTTCAAGACAAGGTTTCGCTGTATAATAGTGGCCTTGGCTGTCCTGGAACTCACTCTGTAGACCAGGCTAGCTTCAAACTCACAGAGATCCACCTGCCTCTGCCTCCTGAATGCTGGGATTAAAGGCGTGCACCACCGCCTCCCAGCAGATTTTTGTTCATATTAATTTTAATTATGCATATGTGGTGAGTATATACACATAAGCACAGATGCCGGTGGAGACCAGAGGTGTTAGATTCCGCCTGAAGCTGGAGTTCCAGGAGATTGTGAGCTGCTGGCAGTGGGTGCTGGGACTCGGGTTCCCTAGAAGAGTAGCACACTGCTCTTAACTGTTGGGCCTTGCCTCTAGCCCTGATGGCAAATGTAAACCTTTTATTACACAATATAAGTTTTGTTTATTTTGAGTTCATAAAATAAATTTGTATCATACAATTCATCTGTAGCTTTTCTAGTCAGTGTTATTTTTAAGATTCAGCAGTATTGTGTATCACCATAGTGCATTTTTATTTCTGTATCATAATCCATTGCATGTGGATACCATGAAATATAAATATTGCTCTGCCCAGTCTGCTAGTCAAGAGCTTTGCATGCTTTCCTTTTTCTTTATCCTCACCTTATTCTCCACATTTCCTGGTTCCTACAGTGTTTACAGCAGAGGACTGCTTTCATGGAAGCAGGTTGCCCGTGTCCGCGCTGTCTTGTAGATGAATCCCTGAATCTCCATCTGTGACTCCTTGTCCAACTTTATGTTTCTGTCTCTGCAGGTTCAAGGTGACGTCTTCTGTGTCCTTATTTGCATTTCCTACTTGATGAATGAGATTAAGCTCTTCATCTGTTGACCAGTATTATTTCCTCTGCTTTGAAATATCTTGTTTGCATCCTTAGTAATTTCAAGGAGACGTTTTGCATGTTTTAGGTCCTGTTTTTAATCAGTTATGTATGCTGTAGCTATCCTCTCCTACCTAAATTCCTTTTTTAACTTCATGATACCTTTTAGCAAGTATCAATTTGTGATCAGCTTTGCTAACTCTTTTTTTCAGTATTTTGAGCTTTTTGTTTTTGAAACTTAGATCTGTTGTTGTTGGTATTTTACTCTTTTTGGGGGGCCCGCCACCCTGCTACCAAATAAATCACATGCAGATGCTCAGTCTTAATTGTAATGCCCCGTCTTTGCTTGGCTTAGTTTATAGCCACCTTTACTTAACTTTAAATTATCCCGTCTATCTTTTGCCTCTGGGCTTTTCCTTTTCTCTTCATGTATACCTTTCTTTGTTTCTTACTCCGTGGCTTGCTGTGTAGTTGGGTGTCTGGCCCCTGGAGTCCTCCTCCTCTGGCTGCTTCCTTTTCAATTCCCTCTTCCCAGGTTTCCCCTATTTATTCTCTGCCTGCCAGTTATGCCTATCCTTTCTCCTGCCTTGCTATTGGCTGTTCAGATCTTTATTAGACCATCAGGTGTAGATGTAACCAATCGTATTATTAAAATAAGAAACACAGAGCCAAGGTAAAAGAGAAAAGCCGAGAGGTCAGAGCTCAGAGATAAAATCTTACCTCCTGCAGTGCTCCTAGCTTCCCCCAGAGAGGGAGGTACTTCCTGTGTCCCTGTTTTAAATAATCTTTCTGTTCTGCCTTCTCATTGGTTGTAAACCCAACCACATGACTGCCTCATCACTGCCTGTAAGTACCGCCCTCCAGGTCTTAAAGGCGTATGTCTCCAATACTGGCTGTATCCCTGAACACACAGAAATCTACCTAGCTCTTCTAACCACCACGCTCTTACTATGGCTCTAATAGCTCTGACCCCAGGGCAACTTTATTTATTAACATAAAATTAAAATAACATTTCAGTACAAATAAAATATCACCACATTTCCCCTTTTCTATTTTAATAAAAAGAAAAAAGGCAAAAGGTTATAACTAACAAAAGAAAAACTATATACAAAAGTACAATAACTATATACAATATATACAAGTAACAAATACCTAAACGATGTCTAGTCCATTTGTATTTGACAAATCAGAGAAAATAATTCCCTTATCTATCCTATTTTAGTAAGTTCAAAATGTATCTAATTCACTTTCTATCCTAATTAATCTTCAACTATAACTAACTAATCTTCAACTCCCTCAGAGACCCAAGAAGGAAATAATATTAGCTAACAAAAATAAAAACAGGAAGTGCACAAAAGCAACTTCCAAAAATTTTGTGAGTCGACAGAAACAGCCAGCTGCCTGGACAGTCACCTGAGGTTTCTCCGCAGTGTTGGGGCATCATCTTCAGCCTATAGGCTTATGGTATCTGACAGACTCATTTGTGAAGTAGGTTGTACACAAGGTCAACAGTTCAACCTCACATTGGGTGAGAGCAGTCCATGTACCAGAAACACCTGAATTCCACTAGTGTCATGTCATGATTCAGGATTTTAAATTCTGGAAATTGTTGATGGTTTTTGAATTCAGCTGTCCATTCTTCTTGGCTGTGTATATATGGCTTCATCTAAGCATGCCCTTCTCCACATCCCTCTATTAAATGCCAGTCTACTATTGAGAGGCGTGAGCTTTCAGTTGCTGTTCCATTGCACAACAGAAGCCATCGGCCCACTGCCTGTTCAGCTGCCTTCAAAGAAAAGGGCACTGTACCTTTTCCAGATTGTGAAGGCCACTTCAGGGATGGTGCCATATTGTCCTGGCCTCAGAAGATGCCTTCTGATAAAGCCATAACCATACTTGTTTTGGCAGGAATCGGTAGTCCTTTGTTTCGTGTTCTGTCTGTCCATTTTGTCCTGTTGATTTGAGGATACTTTGTTGTCCAGTGGCTAACTTTTGCCACAATGAAAATTAACTCCATATGTAGTTTCTTCAATGCCCATATTTTCTCTGAAGTAGATTGGTACTGCCAGGAGCCGACATGTCTCAAAAAAAGAAAAATTTCTAAGTTATTAAAATATTTTAAATGCCATATTCTGTAGATCTCTGAAGGGTTTGAAGATGACCTGTCTAAAATATATCTGCTCAATTTTTAAAACATATCTAATATGACTACAATTTCTATTGTAATGTCTAACTACTAACTTTCATTTCTTTATATCCTAATAGTTGGTAATAATGTAAAGTATTTAAAACTAGTAATTGTCTTTTTCTTTTCTTTCTTTTTTTTTTTTTTAAACAAGAACCTTAAATCTAATCTCCTTTGCTTAGCCTTTTTCCTAACCCTTGACAACAACTTGTAACCAACCCCCCTAAACAATTGAAAATTATCCCAGACCCAAAACTCATTAAAAGAACCAAAAAACCACCCGCCCCACACCACTTCTTTGGCAATGTGGGTGTCATATTCTTAAAATTGCTTCCTGCTGGGTATGGGTGAAGTTATCTTTATCCTGAAAGAAAAATTTAGGTTAATTGTCAAATTCTAGGAAAGGTAACTATATCCTTCATTATTATCCAGTCTGTGTATAAAGCCAAAGTTCAGGGTTTATCTCAAGTCCTTATTCAAGTAGTCTTTGAGACTGGATCATCTCAGCTAGTCATCTCAAAATTGTTCTGAGCACCTTGTAGTTCAAAGCTGATCTGTAGATGATGTTTGTCAGCTTAGTGATATTATTATTGTCCACGTGGAATTGTTGTTGTTGTTGTTGTTGTGGGGCCCCATCTTCTTTCCGGAGACTTCAGTTGATGTTAGGCCTGGCCGTGATTTCCTGCAGAAAACTGATAAGAGACTCGAACACAAAGACATATATATGCAGCTAACTGAAGCCTTTTTTCTAGAATTAGTTAGTACTCTATATGACCATTCATATCTTAACAAAGTTTAAAATGTATATATATATTAATCTTGTAAATTTTGATATAAAATTTATACTTTAAGAAAAGTTTAAAGAATCAGAATAGAATCAAAGAGTTGAGATTAGTAATAGAATAGTCCCTTAATTAATTTGGCTTTTGTCCTGTCCCATAGCAGAAAATGGCTCTTTTATTCTGTCATGATACAGGGAGTTTGTATTTTCATTTTAACAACATGCTTGAGTTTAAAGAAGGAGAGAGCCATTCTCCAACTCCAAAGTCAGCTTTAAATTTTAATTGAACTGGGACTATTAGAAAACCAATAGTGTTAAATCTTTAGAGAAAAGCAGAAACAAACATTTAAGAAGACATAAAATTTTTTAGATAATATATACCCATATGCCATATACTCCCATATACTCTGTTTCCTGGGATAGATGATTTGTCCCTTTTCTTCAGTTGTCTCATTTGTCTTGTGTCCTTCAGATTCCTTAACCTTCATTCTCCTAAAAGACAAAAACAAAAACCTTCCCCCAAGACTAATTTTGGGGATGTTCCTTTTTGGCAAGTTATTATCTGATTAAATGAAAAGGCATGTGTTACTGTACAAGTTAGTTTAAATTGGATGTTCATGCTGATTGATGAACTATCACCTCCTCTAATTAAGAGGTTTTTCTTGTTCAAATCGAACCTTTATCAATTTTGATGGTATCCACAGCTTATCTTCTCCTGTAGAAACAAAAGCAAAACCTCGTCCCCAGCGTAATACATGCCCTGGCTTCCATTCTGAGGTCAGCACATCCTTAAAGTATATAGGTTGATTTAATTCTGTAGTTTTTTCTATTACCCAATGTCTCTCTGCAGCTGTTGTTCCTTTCTCATTGGCATTCAGAAAATTCAAAGTTAATAGAGCATTATGCAGTCTATTTCTGGGGGTTTTTGTTACTCCTTTCTGTTTATTTAGCATATCCTTTAGAGTTCTGTTTGATCTTTCTATAACTGCTTGACCTGTAGGATTATGTGGTATACCTGTAATATGCTTTATATTGTAATAAGCAAAAAACTGTTTCATTTTAACAGAGACATATGATGGAGCATTGTCAGTTTTAATTTGTGCAGGTATACCCATGATGGCCATAACTTCTAGCAAATGAGTGATTACAGAATCAGCTTTTTCAGAACTCAGAGCAGTTGCCCATTGAAATCCTGAATAAGTATCGATAGTGTGGTGTACATATTTCAGTTTTCCAAATTCTGCAAAGTGAAACACATCCATCTGCCAGATTTCATTCCTCTGAGTACCCTTTGGGTTACATCCTGCTGGTAATGGCGTTTGATTATAGAAGGAACAAGTAGGACATTTCTTTACTATTTCTTTGGCTTGTTGCCAGGTTATGGAAAAATCCTTTTTTAAACCTTTACTATTGACATGATGTTTTTTATGAAATTCTGAGGCCTCCAGCACATTTCCTATCAATAATTTATCAATCTCATCATTGCCTTGTGCTAGAGGGCCTGGCAGACCAGTATGAGATCGGATGTGAGTTATATATAAAGGATGACTCCTTTTCCTGATTGTATCTTGTAATTGAATAAATAGTGAAGTTAATTCTGAAGCATCAGGGATAAATTCTGCAGTCTCAATATGTAATACCACTCTTTCAGCATACTGAGAGTCAGTTACTATGTTGAGAGGTTCTGAAAAATCCATTAATACCAACAGAATAGCATACAATTCTGATTTTTGCACTGAATTATAAGGACTTTGTACCACTTTACTTAAATTTTCTGATTTGTAACCTGCCTTTCCTTGTTTGTTGGCATCTGTATAAAATGTATGAACTCCAGATATGGGTTTTTGCCGTACAATTCGAGGCAAGATCCAATCAGCTCTCTTTATAAAATCAATTCTGTTGCTTTTGGGATATTTGCTGTTAATTTCTCCCAAAAAATTACTGCAAGCTCTTTGCCAAGGTTCACTTTCTGTCCATAATTTTTCAATGTCCTCCTTAGTTAAAGGTACGACAATTTCTGCTGGGTCTATTCCTGCTAATTGACGAAGTCTCAATTTTCCTTTCCAAATCAAGTCAGAGATTTTTTCCCCATAAGTTTTTAATTTTTTATTTGGTTTATTTGGTAAAAATATCCATTCCAATATAATATCTTCCCTCTGCATTAATATTCCAGTAGGGGAATGCCTAGAGGGTAAAATAACCAAAATGCAATCCAGCTTTGGATCAATACGATCCACATGCCCTTCATGTACTTTCTTTTCTACCAAGGCCAATTCTTTCTCAGCTTCAGGTGATAATTCTCTTGGACTATTTAAGTCCTTGTCACCTTCTAAGGTTTTGAACAAATTAGTCAGTTCATCATTTTTTACCCCAACAATAGTTCGTAGATGAGAAATATCTCCAAATAATCTTTGAAAGTCATTAAGAGTCTGTAGTCTATCTCTCCTAATTTGCACCTTTTGGGGTCTAATTTTTTGTAGCTCTATTTTATATCCTAAATAATTAATAGAATCCCCTCTTTGTATTTTTTCAGGAGCAATTTGTAATCCCCAGCAAGGCAAAATTTTCTTTACTTCTTCAAACATTCTTTCTAAAGTATCTGCATTTGAGTCAGCTAGTAAAATATCATCCATATAATGATAAATTATAGATTTAGGAAATTTTTTACGTATCACTTCCAATGGCTGTTGTACAAAATATTGGCACAGAGTTGGGCTATTTAACATTCCCTGTGGGAGGACCCTCCATTGAAATCTTTTAACCGGTTGAGAATTATTATAAGTAGGCACTGTGAAAGCAAATCTTTCTCTGTCTTTTTCTTGTAAGGGTATTGAAAAGAAACAGTCTTTTAAATCAATAACTATGAGAGGCCATCCTTTTGGTAACAGAGTAGGCAAAGGAATTCCAGATTGTAGAGAGCCCATCGGCTGAATTACTTTGTTAATTGCTCTAAGGTCTGTTACCATTCTCCATTTACCAGATTTCTTTTTAATAACAAATACAGGAGAATTCCAAGGGCTGGTTGACTGTTCAATATGCTGAGCATTTAGCTGTTCTTCTACCAGCTCTTCTAAAGCCTGGAGTTTCTCTGTTGTTAAAGGCCATTGCTGAACCCATACAGGCTTGTCTGTTAACCATTTTAAAGGTAGAGCTGTTGGTATTTTTGGAAGATTATCAGTTGTTGTGCCTGTTCTTGTATAATATGGATGGCTGGTGACCACTCAAAATAATGCCTTCTAATATTTCTCTCAGAAACATGTGCTAGTTTATGATTTGTTTCTGAGATTGGAGGGATTTTAATCTGAGTATTCCATTGTTGCAACAAGTCTCGACCCCACAGGTTCATAGCTATGTTAGCGACATATGGTTTTAATTTTCCTCTCTGTCCTTCTGGACCTATACATTCCAGCCATCTTGCACTCTGTTTCACTCCAGATAATGTCCCAATTCCTAACAGTTGAACGTTTACCTCCTGAAGAGGCCAAGCTGGATGCCAAAATTCTGGTGCAATTATGGTAATGTCCGCACCTGTGTCTACCAGACCAGACAACAAAACACCATTTATTTTTATCGTTAATTTTGGTCTCTGTTCATTAATAGAAGTTTGCCAAAAAATTTTCTTTATGTTTTCTCCTGAATTTTCTATTTTCTCTTTTTCATCATCCTGACCAGCCTGATTTATTCCAATAGTCATTTGGTTATTTAATCGCTCAGAGCAGGGATTTCCTCTACAGCTGCAGGAAAGGTTTGAACTGGTTTTGCTATGGGGGCCTGCATGAGGCCCCTCCGGGAGTTTCCCGAAAACTGAGGCAAAGGATTACCCTGTCTGTCCTTTGTTGATCTACATTCGTTGGTCCAGTGTTTTCCCTTACCACACCTTCTGCATACTCCAGAAGGAAGGGGCATTCTGTTGCCATTGTTCCTTGAAGAAACATTGCTTCTAGGATTGACCTGTTTACAGTCCCTTTTAAAATGTCCTTGCTTTCCACACCCAAAACATCTAACACTCCTCAAACCTTTTGAAATTACTTCTCCTACCCACGTATCATGCTCATCAACCTCAACATTAATTGTTTCTCTAATCCAATCTTCCAAAGGTGCAGATCTTGCCCTTAACGGCCTGATTATTCTTTTGCATGCTGCATTCGCATTCTCAAATGCCAAAGCTTCAATTATTGCCTTACTAGCTTCTGATCCTGAGACCATTCTGTTTACTGCTGAAGCCAGTCTTTCTAAAAAATCTGTGAAAGATTCTTTAGGGCCTTGCATAACCTTTGTGAATGACTCATGTTTTTTTCCTGGTTCATCAACTCTGTCCCATGCATTCAAGGCTGCCATTCGACATAAAATTACGGTTTGAACATCATATAAACATTGTGTTTGTATTGAAGCATATTGGCCTTCTCCAATAAGCTGATCCTGACAAACTTGTATTCCTTTATCCCTCCATTGTGTTTCTACGTTTCTAGCTTCCTCCTTAAACCAAGTCAGAAATTGAATTCTCTGGCTGGGTTCCAGAACAGCTTGTGCAAGGTCCCGCCAGTCCTGTGGTATAATCCTATTATATGTTGACCAAGAGTTTAACATTTGCTTTACATATGGGGAATGCATGCCATAAGATACTATTGCCTCCTTAAACCTTTTAAAATCCATCAGTTCAATTGGAGCCCAGATATTTTGTGTAGCCATTTGATCAGGCATCTGCTGTACGGTTACAGGATAAATTAAGGATGATTGTGTGAAAACAGGCTTTCTTTCTGTAACCTTATGATCCAAACTTGAACCAACTTCACTGTTAAAATTAACAGGTTTTTCTAAAGCTGTTATCCTGGCACTTAAATCGACTATCTTTTTAAATAGTAAAATGAGAATAAGCATGGTGATTAACTGCATAATTCCCATAATACTAATCTTTTCATATAGTTGTTCCATTGTCAGACTGCCTAAAATTTCAAACAAAACCCAATTTTCTTCCAATGTACACAGGAAACCCATTTTTTTAAATGTGGAAAAAATTTGTCTTTTAAATAGTTTCCTTTATGACTTACCAAATCTGCGTAGAACAGTAGAAATCTGAGCGAATTTCAAAACAGCCACCTAGAGTCCTAGGTGTAAATCCAGAGAGAGAGAGAGAGAGAGAGAGAGAGAGAGAGAGAGAGAGAGAGAGAGAGAAACAGAGAGACAGAGAGAAAGCAAGAGAGAAAGCAAAAGCGAAAGTGAAAGTGAAAGTGAAAGTGAAAGCGAAGGGGTAGCCGGCTAAAGCTTAAAGCCAGCCACTTGTTCCCTCTGAGCCGAGTCAAGGCTTGGCTTTACAGCCAGGGGCCCTGTTTAGCAGGGCAGGCCTGAGCTGTTTGTAGCACTGGCTTTAAGCAAGCAGCTCACAGTCCGGCCTGAGCCCAAGCAGACCTGGGCTGGGGCTAGGGAGCCGGCTGCTCCGGCTAGGGAGCCGGCCCCAAGCAGTTTTTAATGGATTCTTGTCACGTTGGGCGCCAGATGTAGATGTAACCAATCGTATTATTAAAATAAGAAACACAGAGCCAAGGTAAAAGAGAAAAGCCGAGAGGTCAGAGCTCAGAGATAAAATCTTACCTCCTGCAGTGCTCCTAGCTTCCCCCAGAGAGGGAGGTACTTCCTGTGTCCCTGTTTTAAATAATCTTTCTGTTCTGCCTTCTCATTGGTTGTAAACCCAACCACATGACTGCCTCATCACTGCCTGTAAGTACCGCCCTCCAGGTCTTAAAGGCGTATGTCTCCAATACTGGCTGTATCCCTGAACACACAGAAATCTACCTAGCTCTTCTAACCACCACGCTCTTACTATGGCTCTAATAGCTCTGACCCCAGGGCAACTTTATTTATTAACATAAAATTAAAATAACATTTCAGTACAAATAAAATATCACCACAATCAGGTGCTTTAGACAGGCACAGGAACACAGCTTCACAGAGTTAAACAAATGCAACATAAACAAAAGTAATACACCTTAAAATAATATTCTACTACATAGATTTTTGGTATTTGTTCTCCAGACAGTTTTGAATGGTGTAAAGAACCCCATTTCAGGGCTGGGGATTTATCTTAGTTGGTAGAATGTCTGTCTAGCATGCCTACAGTCCTGGGTTCAGTCCCCAGGCCCACACAAACACAGTGTGGTGGTACATTGTATATAATCCCAGGACTCGGGGGTTGGAGGCAGGATGCTCAGAAGGTCAAGGCCTGGGCTGGAGAGATGGTTCAGAGGTTACAAGCATCAGCTGCTCCTTCAGAGGACTCAGGTTTGATCCCCAGAACCCATGTGGTGGCTCACAACTGTCTTTTTGTAAGTCCAGTCCCAGGGGATCTAACACTCTCTCTCATGTGGTATAGGAACACATGTGCAGACAAAACACCACATGTAAAATAAATTTTTATAAGTTTAAATTCATACATATTACATGATGCCAGTCTGGTGTGACACCTTCAAATAGAAAGGAGGAAGAGGAAGGATCAAATTTCATATTTTATTTTCAGATGGGAATTGGTGAAAGTATTAAGGCCACTCCACGTAGTTAAAAGGAAGATTTATTTAGTGGGTCACTTACAAATTAAGGGATAGGTAGGTCGCGGGGGTCTGGGGAAGGTGTATCTCAGTCCAGCGGTGTTCTCTGGAGCTCTGCTCAGTCATCCTCCACCGTCTAGGGTCCAGGAACAGAGAGAGCGCTCGCCCATCCAGGTCTCGGGTCTCCAGGTGCCTCCCTTGGCCCTGCCTTGTAGCCGTGACAGTTGCCAGAGTCTCAATGGGGGTTGGAACTTCCAGATCCAAGCTGGAATGGCTACCCACTACAGATGGGAAACGTGTTGTCCCAGAGCCATTTGTTACGTGATAAAAGTAAAACTTTCCTGTCAGTCAAAACTGCCCCTCTGTGATGTGATGGTTGTGTGTGGGTCTATCTCAAGGCTGTGTTCTAGCCTTCCATCTTTTGCCTGTGCATCTATTACCTTTTCACAAGGCCTGGACTACTTTAGGGTTTTAGATTTTTCCTTGTAAATCTTAGAATTAGTCTGCTAATTTTCATAAAATTATTCTAGGGATTTTCATTAGAATTACAGATAAAATTTTGAGAAAACTTGTAATCTTTTTTTTTTTTTTTTTTTTGGTTTTTTTCGAGACAGGGTTTCTCTTTGTAGCTTTGCGCCTTTCCTGGAGCTCACTTGGTAGCCAGGCTGGCCTCGAACTCACAGAGATCCGCCTGCTTCTGCCTCCCGAGTGCTGGGATTAAAGGCGTGTGCCACCAACGCCCGGCTCAAAACTTGTAATCTTAAAATATTAGTCTTATTCATAAATCTTACTTAAGTTTCCTTTCATGTCTTCCATTAAAGATTTCTAATCTTCTCTAAGGGATGTCTTTTGCCCTCTTAAAAACAAAAAACAAAACAAAACAAAAAACCTCAAAACTGTATTTCTGGAGCTAGAGAGATGGCTCAGTGGTTAAGGGCGTTTGCCGCCTTCAGAGGACAGGGCTTGCTCTCCAGCCCTGCACCCTCCAGCCCTGCGCCCTCCAGCCCTGCGCCCTCCAGCCCTGCGCCCTCCAGCCCTGCACCAGCATCTCGTGACCACCTGTACCTCCAGCTCCAGAGGAGAGTGCCTCTGCTACACCCCACACCTGCACACACAAACACAAATAAAAAGATATTTTTAAAAGATTTATTTCTGAGTATTATTTCTGGAGAGTTATTTTTAATGAAAAAATCAGTATGAAAATCTTCAACCATATAAACGTAGTAAAATCAGCCATCATCTATTCTTTGGTTATTAGAAGTTCATCTTTTTTTTTTTTTTAATGTCCCTTGCTCATAGAATCCCTCCTCTCTCTTGTCGACTGGAGTCCTGGAGCTCAGTTCATCTTGTTCCATCTGCATCCTCTTGAACACCCTCCCGTCCCTCTAGTTCTCACGGTGGATTGTTTAAACATGCTGCAGCCATCAAATTATTTCAGTATCTCAGGTAGAAAATTACATCATATAGACATAAGACATGTCTCTAAATCATTTTCTGACCTAAACTTTTGAAAGAGTAATTTCTTATCATCAAGGATCCAATGAGCTATTGTGTCTCGCTTGTCACAATTGGTTGATTTGTATATTAGATTTCCTTTTGATTGTGCGTGTGCATTTCAAGAAAGTGAATATTTTGTTCTAGTGAATGTTTTGTTCTAAGGAATTTCCTGCATTCTAGGTTTGGCTGATGGCTCTGCAGAAAAGTAGAACCAGGAAAGGGAAAGAGGAATGAATGAATGAATGAATGAATGAATGAATGAATGAGTTACAGCAGTGGCTGATATGGTTATAAAGGAAGTCCTATGATATGCTGTGTGCCGGTTGGAGAGCCAGAGAAGTCAGTGTGTAGTTTGTCTCCTATCCAAAGAGCTGAACACAGCCGAGCCGGTGGTAGATATCGAAGCCTAAAGCTGAAGGCCTGAGAACCTGGGGTCCACCGTTGCCAGTCCTAGAGCCTTGCATGGGCTACAGGAGCTGGGGCTCAGGGACATGTGCCTTGGCTCTGCCTTTCTGCTCCATTTGAGCCTCCATGTTAGATGATGCCTGCCCACATCAAATCAGGGTGGATGTGGACCATCTTTATTCAGTTTTCTGGTCAAATGCCAGAAACATGTAAATAGACTCAGAAGGAATGCCCCATCAGCACTGACACCTAAACGAGCCCGCCCTTCAACTGCCTGTTTTGTGGTAGTGGGGATGGTCCAAAGCATTAGACCACTGGGCTGCCTGCTTAGGCCGTAGAGTCTGAGGTGGTTTGGGGGTAGGCAGGGTCTCAGTGTAGCTCAGACTGGCCTTGAACTCACTGTATATCCTAGGCTAGTCTCAAAGTTTGGATCCCCCTGCCTCTTCCCTCCCGAGTGTTGGGATTGCAGAAATGTGCACAACACCTAATCTCCTTGTGATGTGTGTTCATGTGTGTTGTATGTATTAACATGTCTTCTTGGGAATGGAGTTTGTAGAGACTAGACGCTCTTGAACACTGTGATCTGCAGCTGGACTCCATGATGGCAGTGGTGCTGTGTTCTGTCAGGAAGGATGTGTCCTGCGTGTCTGTCTTTGTGACACTTGGTACTGGGGACTAGAATCCCAGTTCCTGTGTTTTAAAATTGACCAGCTTTTCTCCTAATGGCTTCCTTAGTGGTTGATAAAGAAATGATGAGAAATGGAAATGATCCTTATGTATGGAAAGTCATGATATCTAATATTTTCATTCTAACACCCATCATCTGGAATTTTAAAAATAATACTTTTTGTCATCATCTCTTTGCTTTCCTTGAGACATAATTGATGTGCGAAAGGCAAGAAAAAATGCTAGCTAAAATCTGGAAAGAAAAAAAAAGTCAGGTTCTCAGGAAGTAGTCCTGGCTGCCCTGGAACTCAGGTCCGCCTGCCTCTTCTTCCCAAGTGCCGGGATTAAGCACGCTTGCCCCTAGGAATGGCCTCTGAAAAGAGGGGAATGCGGGAGGATAATTGAGTTCTCCGGTTTCCTCTAGAGACCGTCCAGTGTGTTAGTGTCTTCTTTCTGAACTTGATGGTAAACAGGAATTGTAACATTTTTACTTAACTTTAACACTGGCTTCTCCAATTTTTTCTTAACTAATAAGTGACCGGTGGCTCTTGACTGGGATTACATTTGAATCCATAGGACAGTTTAGAGAGAGCTGACTTCTAAATGACTCCAGTCACCTACTCCATGACTGTGGTGCGTCTCTCCTCGTGAGAGTTTCAGTCATTTCTCTTGGTGCTGTTTTAAATACAGTTGCTTTTTGTTTATTGGACTTGAATCATGCAAGTTTGCTAAATGCACCTCTTCATAATGCAGTTTCTTTTAGAGTCCCTGTGGTCTTCCTGACGATGTATGTGTTACCTTCAATAAAGACAGCTTCACGGCTTCCTTCTCATTATTGTTGCCCCTCCTTTGTCCCGTTGAACTGAATGCCACCTCCACTGCTGTGTGAGTAGGGACAGAAAGAATATGAAGATGTGCGTGCTTCCTTGTCCCCAGTTTCATCAAGGAGAGCCGCCTGTCCAGTCCCTTCCCTACAGGCTGGGCGCTGCTGGGTAGCGATGCACAAGACGTGGAGTCCACCTCGTCCTCTGGCACTGTGTTTTTTCTTCACATTGGTGACCAGGAGATCTGTCCGTCCTCCTCCAGTGCTAGTCTGCTGTTGGCTGTTTCTAGGGGCAATGCTTGTGGGTGGCAAGGACGATTTCCTACACGGGGCAGGCAGCTTTGCCCCCGCCCTTCTCTGAGCTCAGGTACTCTTGCCTCCTAGACGTGCTAAGCAGGTTTCCTGACCCTTCCCCAGCTGCTTCTAGACTTGTTCTACTTCCAGGGAAATGGACAGAGTTCAGCTGCCTTTGTTCCAGCAAAGGTGTCTTTCTCTCTTCCTCTTACATGAGCAAATCATGGGAGGGGAGAAAACAAAACTGTGCGTGTGGTGAAGACTGAAGAATCTGAACTCTTCAGATGGTGTGGGCCCATTCTTCCACAGTGCCGCTGTTCTTGTTTTACACTGGTCTGGGCTTCTGAGACAATGTAGTCAGCTGTGCTGGAGTTGGAACCTCATGTCATGGGAGATACAGACATGACCTTGTGTATGATTTCTCTCATTGGGTGCTGTGTTTGTCTGGTTTTGCCGTGACTCTACTGGTTTTTGTTCATTTTCATTGGTTGCTAATGTTCTTGTGTAAGTAGAGCTCAGTTTGTCTAAATTTTGTTTATATAGATTGCAGTTTCTAGTGGATACTGGTAGTGTCCTCATACAACTAAATGCAGATTTCAGTAGGAAACTGATTCTCAAAATGCTCGCCACTAGCGAGTCTCACTTCTGGTGACTTTAGAAATGCAAATTACTGCCTTTTCCCTCAGATCTACTGAATCAGAAACTTCAACTTTCAGTGCCTTTCTTCGTAAATTAAAATTGGTCAGTAAAACCTAAAAATCTGAGAGTATTCTAAATTAAATATCTCTGATTGCCAGGTTTATATCACCTTTGCTCTCATTTAGCATTCCCACATAGAGTTTGACATATATCTGTCGAAGTTCTGTACATATCCATTAAGTTGAATTTTTCCAAAAATACATTGTTTTCAGTATTAAAATTTGTCTTTTTTTTTCTAAAGCAGAGTCTTAATTGAGACCTAAACTTAATCATTGCATTCTTGTCTTCTAGCTCTTATCTCTTCTTTTTGAAGATTTGTTCAAAAAATTTAATTCAGAAATGAAGAAGATTGCAGACCAGGTGATTCCTAAGCAAAGAGCAGCCCAGTTTGATGTTGTGAAGCACATGCGGCAGGACCAGATCACCAACGGCATGGTGAACGCCATCTCCACTGTGAGTCCGGCCGTCTGTGCGGTCTGTGAACGCAAGTAGACTAGGATGGGAAAGACCCTGGGAGCCCGGGTGACGGGGTAGAGATCCTGAACGACACATTTACAGCAAAGAAACGTGAGAAGGCCACAGATTCTCTCTCTGCAAGTTTGTGTCAAGTTTAAGGCTTCTCAATAGGAACTCTGTTAATATAGCCCCTCCCCCACAGCCACCTCGTCCCATTCAAGTGTGGAGTCATTCAGCCGTGGTGAACTACTGCTGCCATTTCAAAAGTAATTCACAGATTTAAATAACTTGGATTATATTGTGGTTTCCCTACTTTTTATTAGTTGCAAATTACTTTCTATGTTTAATTCACAAATTAAACTTTATCATGAGTGTGTAAAGAAAACAGCATACAATTATAGGGTTCTGTACTTCCTGCATTTCAGGTATCCCCTGGGACCTTGGAACAGGTCCCCCATAGATTAGGAAGGACTCCTGTGTAACTTCACCGTTCTGTTATAGTTCCTGATGTATGGCAGTGGACATGCACTTGCAGGGAGAGGAAAATCCCTTGTTTAACTGTTACCGGTCCTTCTTCTCATGGGTACTTCCTCCGTTTTTTTTTCCCTGTAATAAAATTGACGTATCAGGCAGATTTCTTAGTTGGCAGCTTTTGTCCAAAGCCATACAGTGGTGTTTTTTTTCACAGTAGGCTATTTTCCTCCGCTTCATCGGCTATTCCTTCCTGGGCTCTGAACCCGCCCTGCAGCTGCTGTGTAGTCAGGGCCGGGCCATCATGAAAGGTCATCAGATAGGTGTCTGCTCCCCTTTTCAAAGCACAGCAATTATAGGTCTATCTGATCGAGTCTGCTTCACATAGGATATCCCAGACACACAATTAGTTTTATGGATGGGTTTTGGCCCAACACATTGACTCCCATAACCATGAAATAATAGCGCAGACTTGCTTCACTGCCCAGCTTCAGAGATTGAGTGGGTCTGTAGGGACAGCTTTATGGTTCTAGCTACAGCTGACACGGAGTACAAGCCTATTCTGTGCTTGGCCTAGGTCCTCAGGCAGAAGACCTGCAGCGTCAGCCTTGTCTGAGTAAGAGCTCCCCTTTCTCCTGACTGTGTTCTTCCTGTGTGATGCTGGTTTATCTTCTCGGCCACCTGCCAGTTAGAAAGCACTGGGCTGGCAGGTGTGGCCCGACCAGAGGTGGCCGCACCGTGGTCCCAACAAAAGAACACGTTCACCAAGTTAGCTTCTCTGCGGAGAGTCTCAGGCCGTGCCGCCCCTGCTCTGTGCCTGTGCTCCATTTGTCCGCTCCTGCAGACTGCTAGAACAAACTCGCTCAGCGTCACTCCCCACCTACTTCCTCTACTAACAGGCTGCCTCGTTCTAGCTCTCTGCTGAATATTTATCTCATTTCTTCTTACCTCTGGGCGTACGTCTCATCCCAAGAAGAAAAGAAGCCAACTGCGTACACAGCAGTCTGTGCGATGCTTGTTTGCTTGCTCGTGGCCTTTAAGAGGTAGAGCTTTACGCCTAGAATTTAGAGCATTTATCCAAACTGCCAAAAGATTGAAGATTCGTAAGAAATAGGTTTTGAATTTAACAAATTAAAATTTTAACTCATGAGGGAGATCCCCTGAAGTCATATTTTAATATCCACTGTTAATTTGAGCTCTGAAAACAGTTGTTCTCAACCTGTGGGTTGTGACCCCCTTGACAAATCTCTCTCTGAAAATATTTATTCATAACGTTAGCAAAATTACAGTTATGACGTAGCAATGGAATAGTTTATAGTTGGGGGTCACCACAGCATGAGGAACTGTGTTGAAAAGTCGCAGCATCAGGAAGGCTGAGAACACCGTCCTAAACGCCCACTAATGTTCCTGTTTTGAGGCTTCTAAAGCTGGGATCAACAAGTGCCCTCCTGAAATTGAATTCAAGTTTGTGCTCAAAATTTTAAGTCATGAAGATAATTGAGTCAAATGGCTTTGAGATTTTTTTTTTACTTTGCTTTTTGATGCATGCTATTTTCTACAACTTATGTTACTATGTATTCATGTCTCTGGAGCATAATATTTAATGTGTACAACTAATATAAACAAAAATTATATTTGATATAATCTGATATGCTCAATACGTAGAGATAAAAATAACATTCAAGATTACTCACAGAAGTCCATTTTTATTAATATTTCAGGTTAGCATACAGAGCATAGAGTCCGTTATAGCTTCTTTCCACTAATGACAGCAATCTGTTTGAATACCGATGTCATCTCAGGTGTTTCTTGATTTGACAACATACTGTTTCTTTTTCTTTTTTATTTTTTTCTTTTGGTTTTTCGAGACAGGGTTTCTCTGTGTAGCTTTGCGCCTTTCCTGGACCTCACTCTGTAGACCAGGCTGGCCTCGAACTCACAAAGATCCGCCTGCCTCTGCCTCCCAAGTGTTGGGATTAAAGGCGTGCGCCACGACCAAACTTTTAACATACTATTTCTTAATGAAAATAATGTACAGTTTTAGGGCTGAAGGTGCTCCTCTGGGTAGAGCACCTGCTTAGCATTTGCAAGTCCTGCATTTGATCCCCAACATTAAAAACAGACAAAACAAAAAAGGCCAAGATAGATTAAAATATTCAATTTTGTATTCCTTGGGCCCAGATTAAGAAAGTATGGATAATTATCTCTCATTAAACTACTGTTAGTTAAGAGTTTTTTTCTGAGCTTGTATTTGTCTAAACGCTGTTGTTGGGAGGCATCTGAATAACAGTGCAACGTGAGATCTGTGTGAACCCTCACCAGTGCTTCCATACTTCATTTCCTGCTCCCCGTGGAAGCCTCAGTGGACCCTGGATCCCAGAGACTCTTCTGGGGTACCTATTCGGAGCTGGTCACTAGCCACAGTGTAGCCTCATTCTATGCTCTGCATAGACGCTGGCTGAGTTTTAACTCCAGTTGTATCATTTTGGTTTCTGTAGTTCTATCAATGGCTGTATGTGCATTACAGGCAGTTACTGTGATCAACTTCTCAGTGTATGAACCAGTTAGGAGTCGTCTCCTGCATCTCATCTCTGCAGGGCAATTGGTCTCTAAAGAGATTTAAAATGGACCGCCAGGGTGTGACCCAGGTGCTGTCTCGGTTGTCGTATATTTCTGCACTCGGCATGATGACAAGAATCTCTTCCCAGTTTGAAAAAACAAGAAAAGTGAGTGGTCCTCGTTCTCTCCAGCCATCTCAGTGGGGGATGCTGTGTCCCTCTGACACACCTGAAGGAGAGGTAAGGTGCCATGGGAGTCTCTATGGGGTCACAGGTCATACCTGTTGGGATGGGAGTCTGGGGTTCTGCTTCTGGACCCATGCACTAGGCTGTTTCTTCTCTTTTGATTAACTGATTATTTGGCAAGAAATACTGATGTAGTTTGTCGGTTATATTATGTTATTCCAAAACAAAGCCAGAAGCCTGTCATTCATTATCTTATCTAAAGAAATTCATAGTCAACATTTCTCTTTCTCATTTTATCCTAAGAATCAAACTATGCAATAAAGATGTGGACAAATGAGAGAGCCATCACCTTTGATGCTCAGAAGGATCTTTGAGTAGCTTCTTGATTTCTTTAGTTGTGCCTAAAGGGCAACTCGTAGCGTATAATCAAAGACCTGCACTAACTCTGAATCATATGGGAAGCACAAGCCATTACCTAAATACCAAATCATTGGATTTGCCAAGATTTAATTACTTAGCCTCACTGTGTCCTCTGTTCCTTGCCTCTTTTTTTTTTTTTGTAGATTAAAAAATAATTTGTATGTATGTGTGTGTGTGTGTGTGTGTGTGTGTGTGTGTGTGGCTGAGTGTATGTATGTGCACCACTTGCATGCAGGTTCCACAGAGGCCAGAAGAGGGCACTTTATAGCCCCTAGAACTAGAGGAGCAGGCTTTTGTAAGCTGCCCAGTGTAGGTGCTAGGAACCAAACTGAGGTCCTCTGTATCTCTCCAGCCCCAGGCTTTCTCATGATACTGTTGTTAGTGTCACCTGATTCTATTCCTTTTGAGCCATAAACTAGTGGAGGAAGGTGGTTCAACACTGTATCTCCAGGTAATGGAGGAAGGTGGGCCACCACTGTATCTCCAGGTAATGGAGGAAGGTGGGCCACCACTGTATCTCCAGGTAATGGAGGGAGGTGGTCCAACACTGTATCTCCAGGTAATGGAGGAAGGTGGTCCAACACTGTATCTCCAGGTAATGGAGGAGGGTGGTCCACCACTGTATCTCCAGGTAATGGAGGAAGGTGGTCCAACACTGTATCTCCAGGTAATGGAGGAGGGTGGTCCACCACTGTATCTCCAGGTAATGGAGGAAGGTGGGCCACCACTGTATCTCCAGGTAATGGAGGAGGGTGGACCACTACTGTATCATCTCCAGGTAATGGAGGAGGGTGGACCACCACTGTATCATCTCCAGGTATTGAAGGAAGGTAGTCCACTATTGTATCTCCAGGTTCGTACAGTAGAGGCCCTGCAAATACACAATGAATGAAAAAACGTTTATAACAAGGGAAAGGTGAGGGGTTCAAAGTGTAGGAATTTGTTAGGTGTGGGAGCCCATTTTCGGGTTCCTCGTGGCTTTTCCCAGCAGGTCCACATAGAGGATGATTAGGACCATGGGCTTGAGTGCAGGTGTCTGAGATGGTCTGCACTTGGCTGTACTGGGGGAGGAGGTCTTTTGCTCCACCCCTTGGCGTCTCTATAAAAACCCTGGGCCAGAGACAGTCGGGGCCTGTTGGAAAAGGTTCCAGGCCCTCTCGAGGCTATCCTGTATTTTCTCTCTGTTTATCTCTGCAATAAATCCTTCTATCTAATATTTCTTACTGCTCACACTCAAGAAAACTCTGAGGAACTGTGAGGTTGGTGGGTAAACGCCCCACAGTTAGGATTCAAAAGAAGTGAAAATTATATGTCTAAACAGGCTGTGGTTTTTAGAAAAATTCAAATTTATCTCAAACTGTAAGGAAATTCACATTAAACTTACGTAGTTTCCAAATGTATACATTATGAACTTTGAAGTATTTAAATTTTCCAGAGATTGCTTCAGCCAACATCCATAGCTAAATTTGTGTTTTCAGTCTATCTTAGGGTTTTTAATCACTGTGAGGAGGCTGAACCCTCACCAGCAGCCTCTGCCATGATCTTTTCAAGGACTCTGACCCTGACGCGAGGTGCCGAGCCTCCTCATCTCTCCGTAGCCCCTTCATTCTTGGGGCATCCACCAGTGGCCTCCCCTGGCCTCTCACAGTGCCGAGCCCCAGCTGTTCTCCATGACCCTTCATGTCTTCAGAACCAGTTCCACCTGGGAAACTCTTCACATTACCAAGTTTGGCTGCCAGCACAAGGTCCAGCCTTGGCTCCCTCTTGACCACAGCTTCTGTGTGCTGACCCTGAGGGAACATGCCCAGATTTGCCATCCTCAGTAATGGTGGCGGTCTCTTTCTAATCACTGTTGATTCTTCAGCTCCAGCTGACCAGTATCAATTTTCTCTATAAAGCAAAGGTTTCCTTTTAATGGTTCTTATTTCAAAATATTGAGTAGCCCTGATAGAGTCTTTAAGGGGCTCACAAACTTCTCTGAAACCTCACAAGCCAGGCCTCATTGTCTCCATAGATCTCAGTGTTCTTCCAAACTTCCACAGAACAGCCCACTGAACTCTGAGCACAGATGCCACGACCGTCCTCAGAAAACGCCATCAGGTCTACCATGGCACCATGGCAGTGCCCATTGACCTGGTACCAATCTCCAGCTTAGTTAGAGTTTCTGTTGCTGTGTAAAGTGCCATAACTCTAAGCAACTTGGGGAGGAGAGGGTTTATTCGGCTTATACTTCCAGGTCACACTCCATCACTGAGGGAAGTCAGGGCAGGAACCTGGAGGCAGGAGCTGAAGCAGAAGCCATGGTGGAAGAATGCTGCTTACTGGCTTTCTCCTCCTGACTTGCTCAGCCTTCTTTCTTTCTTTCTTTTTTTTTTTTTCCAAGACAGGGTTTCTCTGCGTAGCTTTGTGCCTTTCCTGGAACTCGCTTTGGAGACCAGGCTGGCCTTGAACTCACAGAGATCCACCTGCCTCTGCCTCCCAAGTGCTGGGATTAAAGGCGTGCACCACCACCGCCTGGCCAGCCTGCTTTCTTATACACCCATGACCACCAGCCTAGGGATGGTATTATCCACAATGGACTGGGCTCTCCGCATCAACCACTAATTAAGAACACGTACTATAGCCTTGTCTGCAGTCCATTCATATGGAGGCATTTTTCTCAATTGTGGTTCCCTCAGATAATTCTAGCATGTGTCAAGTTGACAATAAACTAGCCAGGACAATGTCTTTTTTGTCATCTGAGGATAAATTCCTCAGGTTAAAGAATATACACATTTTAAAGGTGAGATTATTTGTTTGAGGTAGAGATGTGTGTGTGTATCCCCAAGTGTCCCTTTCAAGGTTGTACTCTTTTATATTGCTGCCAACAGAGTGCTGAGCATTTTCAGATACAAGCTCTACTTTGTATGACTAACATTCGTGACTGACTGTTTTCTGTTAGGCCTGTGGTTTGGTTAAAAACTTGGCCCTTATGACACATATTACAACTGACATGGAGGACGGACCTATTATTAAGTTAGCTGGTAACCTGGGAGTAGAAGATGTGAATTTACTATGTGGCGAAGAACTCTCTTACCCCAATGTGTTTCTTGTCTTCCTGAATGGTAAGTATGCTAGGGAGACATGTTCTTCCTAAGCCAGTGGTTCTCATCATGTGACTTGCAAACCCTTTGGGGGTCAAATGACCCTTTCAGAGGGGTCATCAGATATCCTGCATATCAGATATTTACGTTATGATTCATGACAGTAGCAAAATTACAATGATGAAGTAGCAATGAAATAATATTATGGTTGGGGGTCTATGAGGAACTGTATTAAAGGGTCATAGCATTAGGAAGGTTGAGAACCACTGTCCTAAGCAATCTCTTAGGAGCAGAGAGGGAATCCATTGCTTTTGTATTTAAACTATAAACATACTTTAATTATGGCCCTAGATAGACCTTTATTTTTTATTTTATTTTTATTGAAAATATTTTCCATTCAATATATTCTGATTATGGTTTCCCTCCCTCATTTCCCCCACATCCTCCCCACCTCCTTGCCCTTCCAACTCTACAACTTCTTTTTCTGTCTCATAAAACAAATAAACTAGAATAAAGCAAAACCAAAGAAAAAGCTGAAGAAACAGTACACATGCAAACACACAAACAAAACCCATAGGAACACAAAGTATGTTCACAAATACCCAACAAAGGAATATGAGACAAAAACATCTCCAGAAATACTGTTGAGCTTTTTGTCTTGGCCGTCTACTTGCTGGGCATGGGGCCTGCCTCTCAGTGGTTTGTATGCCCAGTGAGACTCACTGTGAGCGGTTGGTTGTCATGGGAGATAGCTTGCACAGATCCAAGCCAAATGGGATCTCAGCGCTGAGTGAGGGCAGTGGACACGAACTTCCATCCCTGACAGAGAAGCTATCTCTAGTAGGTACTAATTTAAAAGGAAGGAAAGTGATAACAGAAGCATTTGATCTTTTGACTGTGGTACCCAAGATTCTGAGAACACAGAAGAACAGCACTGAGGCCCATCTACTGCTTTCCATCTATGTGAGCTGCTAAACTCTCCATAGTAGAATAAGCTTTCTGTGATATGTTGATAGCTAGTTAAATATACACAGAGATCAACTCACTTCTCAGCAGCCGGGGCAAGATGGGGCTCCTTTGGTTCATAGCCATTTCTTCCTTCATGTGTTACTCTGCTTCCCTCGAAGCCCCCAGAGGCTGGCAGCAGTGTGCCCTGCCCTTCCTCCTTTTGACTCGGTCGCTGCAGGTTGTCCGGTGTGCTCATCTCTGGCCACTGCTCTTCTCTTTCTTTTCCCCCTTTCCTCCCACTCAGGGAGTCGCCAGCCCTGTATGCAGGCTCTGGAGGAAGGGTCAGCTGCCCGCCTTGTTAGTGTTCCCAGGAGTTGATGGTGGGCTGGCTCTCAGTCTGCGCATCATCCTGGGCCTCTGAGTTCTCATGCTAACCCTGGGAGGTGAAGCCTGGCTTCTTAGTTCATCACAGGCTCTGTAGTGTCAGAACCAGGTACAAGGCAGAGTTCTCAGCACTCATCCTCTACAGGACACCTGCGGATTGGCTAGGCCAGGCTTCGCACCTGCCTGCTCTGGTGGGGACCTCATGTCCCCATGACCATGCTGACAGCTGAGGACAGTGAGGTGAACGAGCTCTTGGGGAGTTCCTCAGTCAGTGTCTGGAGTGATGGCCACGGGCTTTAAGGCCCCAGACTCTGAGCACACCCTTGTGCTGCTCCCTAGAGTCTGTGGACTGGTTTTCATGTTACTAACTGTTTTCAAATGACTTCTTCTCAATAGTATTGGATGGATAATTTAAATCAGATTATTTGTTGTTTCTGACTCCCATGTCTTCTCTGTTTAGGCAACATCCTAGGTGTCATCCGAGACCATAAAAAGCTTGTCAGTACATTTCGGCTGATGCGAAGAGCAGGCTACATCAATGAATTTGTTTCTATCTCTACAAATCTTACAGACCGCTGTGTTTATATTTCCTCTGATGGAGGACGGTTGTGCAGGTATGTTGTTATAAAGAACTTCAGCCTCTTCATGTGAACTTTTGGCAGAATTGGCCTTGCTTTTAGTTTTGAAGCTACTTTAACCTTTCTTGTCCTGGGGATGAATTTAATTCAGTTGCAAACACTTTAGAGACCAGTGGGAGGTTTGAAAACCAGTGGGAGATATTTTTTGTCCTCAGAGAGTTTTATCTGCCAGGAGAGACAGAAATAAGTACTAGTAGCAGCCAGCTGTGCTAGGAGAGGATGCTGTCTGTTGTCTTACTGGGTGTGCTGTGTGCGAGACCCTCATTTGAATATTTTCTTCTTTAATGAGGAACTTGCCGGGTCTGTGAAGCTGGGCCGCATACCCAGAGCTGGAGTAGAGTAGAGTTGGGTTTTCTTGGCAGTCCCCGGAAGTCCCTGACTCCAGCAATCAGAGTTTCTATCTCTGTGTTCTCCCGAGCTCTGAGGTTCTAGTGGAGTTGGGTTTTTCTTGGCAGTCCCCGGAAGTCCCTGACTCCAGCAATCAGAGTTTCTATCTCTGTATTCTCCCGAGCTTTGAGGTTCTAGTGGACTTGGAGAGTAAATGGAGAAAGGATGAGGCAAGCCAGGGGTGAGAGTGTGAAGACGCAGATGAAGAAGGTAACTGGAAAAGGAGGCTCCTTTCGTTCCCGTGTCGCGTGTTCAGGTGCCTGTCACACACAGGTGGAGTCCTTCAGGCAGACGAAATCCAGCTAGTGTCTGCCTCCCACCCAGGCAGATGTAAGCTTCAGATCACCTCTTACTCGGTACTCCCTGGATCCTCTCAGCTGTCAGTTCCTGATCTTTCTCAGTATTTCTCCTCGTCCTTGATGCTCATTCCTTCTGGCAAATTCTTAATGCTTACAGTAAAGTAATTTTTGCTTAACCTGTTCAGAATTGGTTTTTCTTATGGTGTTGCTGAAATAAGATACCCACGCTTGAGTCCTAACTGGCCACTTAGTGACTGTGATTGTGAGTATTCTTAACTTTCTGGGGCTTGGTTTTCTTGAATGAAATGTAAATGGTAGTGCCTACCTATGTCTGGGCTAAGAACTAGCTAGTAGGCTGTGGTAAGTGCTTATGTGGAGTTGTTACCAAATGGCCTAGGCCAAGCATGGTGGCTCAGTGACCTTAATCCTAGCATTTAGGAGGCAGAGGCTGGTGGTGGATCTCTGAGGTCCACCCTGGTCTCTGTGTTGAGATCCTGACTTAAAAAGAGGAAGGAAGCAGGTATTAGACAACATGACCTTCTGAGGGGCAGGAGAAGCAGTGGCATGTTCTAAACTATTCCTGTTTGGAATTTCTTTATTTCACTGTATCCATATAATAAAACATGTTCTAAAATAAAGCTAGTTGTTTTTCAGAAGTAATTTTATAATAGCAGATCACAGATCTGGCTGGAATAGGAGAATTTATTGAGTAAAGGGACTTCTCCCCTTCCTACTCTGGTTTCTGCTCTGTCTTGTGAGCCTTGACCTGAGCTGGAGTGGGGCGGGAACAGGTCTGCTTCCTCACCAGAAAGCCAGAATTTGAAGTACTGCTGACTTCCTTGAAGAGCTCGTCCAGCTCCTGTTCATGCTTATGCCCCCTTTTGTGAGTAATCAGCTCTACTTGCTCATTAGTCTTCACATCCTTATTTGGGCTTCAGGACAGACACACAAGTGTCTGCTAGCATCTCACTCCCCCCTGTAAGAGCTGCTTATCCAAATAGCTGCGGCCCTTGACATTTCCAGGCAGCGTGCCTCTTCTGTTTGTGGGTATTTCCTGCAGAGGCAAGTCACTGCTGACAGTTACAGGTCAATCTGCCAGAGTACTCTCTCCATCTCACCCCATCGGTCATAATTCATCAGTAAGGAAGCTGAGTTCTCTAAACATACAGCCAAGTGAGCTGTTTGTCTATTTTGGTGATGTTTGTTATGCATCAAACCACCTCAAACGTCTGGGTCTCCTCTGAACTCTCAAAATAGCTGCGATTATTGTCTTCAGTGACAAGTCTTTGCCTGCAAACACCATAGGCATTACAGCAGTTCTTCTGTGTGGAGGATATGTCCCAGGATTCCCCAGTGGATGGCTAAAACCCTCCATAGTACCCAGTCTCTAAAGTACCATCCTTTGAATCTGGTAACTGAGACTGCTCCTAAATGGCCAACAGGCAGGTGACCTGTTAGTGCCGTGTAGTACGGACGCCCTAGAGAAAAGGGTGATTCCCTTCCCAAGTAGAATGGAGCAGGGTGATACAGGATTTCACCACACTGCCCAGAAGGGTCCGTGATTTAAAACTTCCTAGACCGCAGTTGACTCTAAACTAAAGTCACCAAAAGCACAAAAACGCTGAAGTATGTGTAAAGGAAAATTCTATACAGCAAGTATTCCCAGTGGGAAGTAAAGAGGTGCTTCTGTAGTGCTTTACACAGTCTAAAATGTATGGCGTGAAGATTCTGTGTGCCCTGTCGAGACTTCAGTGACTGTGATCTTTACATTGCCTTTTCATTTAAATCCAAATGATTCTTAGGACAATTGGAAGGAAAACTGAGTGGTGAACACATACTCACATAAGTATAGCGGTGTGTGTGTGTGTGTGTGTGTGTGTGTGTGTGTGTGTGTGTGTGTGTGTGTGTGTGTCAGAGAATACTGTATGTCCTCAGTCTATTCCAGGACAAGCTGCATCTACCCTGTCTCATTCCACAGTGGTGAATAGAACTGGCTGCCGTCATTCTTCTAGTAAGTTCTTCTTCTCCTTCCTAGGCCTTACATAATTGTCAAGAAACAAAAGCCGGCAGTCACAAATAAGCATATGGAAGAGTTGGCTCAAGGTTACAGGTAAGTGATCGAAAGTAGGAGTTGTTAATCTCTTTAACTATGGACTCGCATGCTTTAATCAGCAGTAACGTTCTTGGATATGTACTGTAGGAAAGTATATTTTCATCTCCAGTCTATTGACCCCTCCCCACAAGTATACCACAGCCAGTTAAAAATCATCCATGTGCAGTCGCCAGCATGTGATGAAGTCCTTAACAACTTAGCTCCTGAGGATTATAGAGCCTTGATGTAAACCACTCTCCATTAGCTACTTCCACAGAGGAACCCCTCATGGCCTTGTTGCTGGTGGAAACACTCATCCTCATACCAGTTTCTAAAGTCAGTGTTCTTAGGAGTGGGGACCAGATTGGCAAGTGCTTTTTAGTGACTTGTGACCCATAAACGTGGTTTTCAGCTATCTCATTGTATGGATTCTCTCTAGGGGAGAATGGAATTAGGGAACAAATGAAAACCAGGGTCTTTTGTTGTCATATACAGTCCTGTAGCAAAGTGTTTCAGTGTCTCCTTTACCGCTATTTTCCAGGAACTTCGAAGATTTTTTACACGAGAGTCTAGTTGAATACTTAGATGTGAATGAAGAAAATGATTGTAACATTGCACTCTACGAGCACACGATTAATAAGTAAGTAAGATTGGAACAACCACAGTTCAAGTCCATGTGTAGAATGTCCTGTGTGTTTTCACTGTCCTGTTAGGTCCTGAGAGGTGTTTTGTAATAAAGTATAACTGTCGTTTGTCCCTGTGAAATGCCACAGAATCACTCACAAGTGATCTTTAGGTTGAATTAATCCTCCTACCATGTGGTATTTGGAGTATACTTTTAAAAAGAATTGCTTCTCTGATTTTAATATCCAAACAGTAAACATTGAGCTAATGAGTCAGGATTCAGAATATATATTTGTCTGTCTTAGATAGGATTTTGTCAGTGGATATCTGAAATCTTCTTGTTGGAGTAGGAATTCCACACATAGTATGTTGTAAAAATATTGCTGAGCATATGTGCAGTGTAAACTTGAGATGCCAGTGTGTTCATAATATCTCTTCTACCACACTGGTATTCTCGAAGCATCTGTGTTCCATTTGGAAGACATCAGAGGACATCTGTACAACTTGCTTTGCAGCCATTAATGTACCACTTAGCTGAAACGGAATTTCTGCAGTTATATTTTTAAAAGGGAGTTTAATACTCATACTTGATAACTGTTCATATCTCCAACCACAAACAAGTAATTTCCTTCTTTCTGCTACCAGAGAAATGTATGTTTGTATTACAACTTGATAAATTATGCTTTTTAGTCAGGATTTTCACACCTTTAGGTGATGAGCTTTTCAAATTACTCTATACTCCACATTACAAGATGGAATATAAAAGAACTGTTTTGTAGTAGACTCTGTTTTAGGGACAGCGTCTCATTATGTAGCCCTGACTGATCTGGAACTTACTGTGTAGCCCAGGCTAGCCTCGATCTTAGAGACTCTTATGTGCCTGTCTTGAGGTTCTGGGATGGCAGGTGTGCACCCTGCCATGTCTAGCCTGCAGCACGTGTGGGGACGGATCAGTGCTTTGTGGTTCCTGAGCCCTGATTGCTCTCACCTGTCCGTGGTTCCCCACCCATCTTCCGCTGCGTCCAGGAGGCTGCGGTTGCTTGTCCCCCGCAGCCTTCCTGTCTCTCAGAAGCTCTTACGACATTGGCTCACACTCATTCTCCCTGTGCTGTCTGCATTCGCCTCCCCTCACCCACTGTCAGCCGTACTGGCCTCTCTTCACCTTGAACACGGAATGGCTCCTGGGCCTCCCCGGGCCTCCTTCAGACCTGCAGTCGGGTCACTTTGTTGTGTGGCTCTGAGGACCCCTTATAAACAAACACCCGGATGTCTTTGCCTTCCTCACTGCTGGTGCTCAGGGCCATGGAATAAAAGTCCGTGTTTTACTGACTCGTTTGTGTGCTGCATATCTTCCTGCAGGAGGGCCTTATAAAGCAGGGGTTTGTTTACCCAGTCGCCAAGATACTGTTTTGATCAAATTCATTTTAAAATATAATTCTATTGTTTTATTCATAGTCTAGATGTGTTTTTTAATGTAGATGTCCATAAAATTTAAAAAATGAACTCAGACTTGGGGTGTAACCCACTTGGCAGAGTGCTTGCGTAGCATATACAACGCATGTACACAAAGCACCGCACACAAGCCCCAGCACCCAGTAAATCAGGCCTAATGGCACCTGCCTTTAGCAGGGCGCACACTTTTAAGCCCAGCACCCAGGAGGCAGAGGCAGGCAGATCTCTAGAAGAGCCAGGGCTACAAAGTGAGATCCTGTTTCGAAAAAATTAAAGTTAAAATTAAAACCTGGTTTAGTGGTACATGCCTGTAATCCTGTCACTCCAGAGGTGGCGGCAACAGGATCAGAAATTCCTAGTGATCTTCACTCTGTCCTGTGCTCCGTAAGACCCCGCCTCGATGAAAAGACTGAACCTGCGTTCTTCCCCACCCCATAAGAGTCCATGTCCCACAGTACCCAGCGCTGGCTGTTTACTGTGTGCTAAGTAAATGTAAGTGTGTTACATGTAGTAAAATCTCTTAATTGCTGTTCAGGATAAATTTACAGTGGTTATGATTTTAAAGGAAATTATTTTTCTTTTTCATAAAAACTAAAATTCAGAGCATTTAGATGTTCAATATTTATTATGAGGGGCTATATAATCTTATGTCACTGTTTGTGATAAAAGAAAAAGCTGTGTTTCCTTTTTTTTTTAAATTAACTCAATCTTTATATCTTACAAATGCTTTTTTTTTTGTTATAGAATTTCATCCTGGCTAGTATTTAGGCAAAACATTGTACTTAAGGAAATTCTGGTTTTGCTTGCTTTTTTCCAATACCAGGAATTGAACCCAGGACCGCAAATGTGCTAGTCAAGTTCTCTATCACTAATTCACATCCCCTAACAAAACTGTTTCATTCTAGAGAATTCAGCTTTAAGTTCTGCTTCTTAAAACAAAAATCCCCTAGATCTTTTCCCACTTGGCTGACAAAGGTTCTGATCACATCTCAGGTTCTGCTAGATCCTAAGGAAAATGCTGTTCTTCTGCGAGGCATTTACCCACCAACCCCACAATCCCCCAGAGTTTTCTTGAGTGTGAGCAGCAGGGAATATTAGATAGAAGGATTTAGATTGTGGAGATAGACAGATAGAAAATAAAGGATAGCCTCGAGAGGGCCTGGAACCTATTCCAACGAGCCCGACTGTCTCTGCCCCAGGGTATTTACAGAGACGCCAAGGGGTGGAGCAAAAGACCTTTCCCCAGCACAGCCAAGTGCAGACCATCTCAGACACCTGCACTCAGGCCCGTGGTCCTAATCATCCTCTATGTGTACATGCTGGGTAAAGCCACGAGGAACCCGAAAACGGGCTACCACAGGTCCCCCTTTCTTAATATATAAAAAATAACTATTAATGGCTTACAGCAATCTCCATAGCTGTTACACCTCCCAGTATGGGAGTAGAGGGTGATAAAGATGGCATTTCTCTTTTGAATTAGGTCCACGGTGACTACAGCAGTCTTAGCTGCCACAAGCCCTTTCTAAACCAAAAACTTAAGGCAACTATAAACTTAAAGAATCCTTTAGCTTCATCATTACCATTAATAGGTTAACATAAATATTGCTACACATAGTCACAATTCTCCCAGTCTTACAACACACAGCAAATTCTTAACAGAACCATTTGAATTAGCATATATGGTGCTATATATAGTTAACAATTTTCTCCGTCTTACAACTTTACCTCTTAATCATTTGAATTTTCTTGCTAACAGAATATAGGAAAAACTTCGATGTATTCATAAAACTTAAATATTTCCTTAACTCCACAAAACCAGGGTGCATTAATATCAATAGGTTAAACATAATTTCTGCAAACATAATTCAACCTTAATTCACTCATAACTCCTCCTTTTCTTTATAATTTTTTTAAACAAAGTAGTCTCTTAGTATACCCCATTTACATTTCTTACTCACAAAACATGACATTAATCCACTCAAACAAGAACATATTTTAAATTAAATAGACTAAGGACTATTAACTCTCCCTTTTCTTTGTAACTTTTTTAAGCAAAATCTCAAGCCTAGTTAGAAAACCCAAACTTTTCTGTTTAAACAGTTCCATTTTTAACACAAAACTAGTTCCATAAGTAATTCCATTTTTACATAAACAGTTCCACAAAACAATTCATGAATCACCAGTTAATAAAGCATATATACATACACAAAATTGCATCTTTAGTCTAGGTAGAAATAAATTTCTTCATTTAAATAGTTCCATTTTTAACCCAATTCCAGAAAACAGTTCCTAGATCATTACTATAAGTAAACTCAAAATTATCCCATTGCAATGAAATCTCTATTGTTCTTTTCATTTTTTAAGTACCAAAATTCAAATGGTAAATTCTGGTACTAGCCTTCCAAATATGAAGAAATTCATAACCAAAGTCTTTCTGTAGTTTTATCTCATTTTAAGTTCAAAAAGTTCAAAAAAGTAAATTTTGGTATCAGGCTTTCACTTCCAACTATGAAGAGATGTTTTACAACCAAAACTTTTTGCAGTTAACAATTTTAGTTCAAACAAGCATCTCTGCAACTTTAATTCTCAAGCCAGAGACCTTTTTAGGTACAGTAGTATTCTAAACCACATCATTTTGATGTTAGCTCAGGTTTTTCTGTGTTGCGTTGATTTTCCATGGATCTCAGCTGCGGATGCCTTGTTGTGCTGGTTCTGGCATCTGCCATTCTTAGCGGCTTCTAGAGCTTTTGGAAACTGCTCAGACTGCCTGCTTTGTAGTCTGCTAGCACACTAACTGCTGTATCTCGGGTTCTTTCACCATATACATTAAACATAGATTCATAATCAACATTTAATTTTTTCACAAACTCACATATAATATGTGCTTAAGCATAAACTCACAGTCAACATTTACACATTTTTACAAACTCACATATAACATTAACATCTACTTATTTATACTCTTTAAGGAAACTATAGAACTACTTTCGCAAATATATTTCTTATTACTTATCTTATTTCTTATTTAAACTTACATTTACAACTGGTATCTTTACTTCTTACAAGCTTATTACTACATGTCTTAGGACTACCTTAGATATTTCTTGCAAGCTTATATTCTTAAAAGAACTCTATGGATCTATTTTACAAACTTATATAGGGCTACCATTAGCATATATTTAACTTAGCAAACACCTAAAGATTTCATAACACAGATCTAACAAGAGAATAATTTCTACAAACTCACATATCTTATTTTCATCTTTTTCTACTTTTTACTCTTAGTTATCATCACTACCTCTATTAGAAAGATTCTCTTAACTAGACAGGAAGTACGTACATCATTTCTAAAGTTTAGAGTTTATAGTCAGCTTTGCTATAAAGCACTGGGATTTAGTGAGTGTTGTTGTTATAAAATTGTGATAGTTGTTGCTAGGGGATTGTAACCTTCCCAGGATGAAGCCACACTCCAGAGTTGCCGAGTTCTCTCAGCCTCTCCGAACTGGCAGAGATGCAATCTGTCAGCAGTAAACAGTTTTTAACTAGAGGCTGTCCCTTCACCCAAATTCATAATAGCTCCCCTAAGTGCTTCAGTTCAGGCAAATGTTTCTATTACAGCAGTACTCTTGGTTTGCTCTAAGGAAAAACTTCACTTCATGCTGAGGGTGAAATTACCATATTTAGCTGCTGTAAAGCTCTTCGCCAAATACTGCACAGCTATTAGGTGATATAAAGTATTTTTCTAAAGGAGCTAGTAAAGCCAAAAGCAGCACAGCTCCAAACTCTATTTCCTCACTGTTTGCATTAATCAGTGACAAAACCTCAGAAACACTAATCGGGCCATTTTCATTCTGGTTCCTTCATAGGAACGTCATTAGAGCTGACCTTTCTTAGTTCACGCTCCTTATGAAACACTCCGGTAACCCCCGAGCTTCATTCTCCTCTTATGAAAAAACCACAAACATGTCCTCGACCCCATATTAAAACAGGATCGGGACCCTTCCATAATCCCCAAGCAGGGATCTTTCCATTTCACTTGAGCCAAAGTCGCTTGGGTGCCACTGTGCCGAAATCTATCTGCCGCAGACTGCTCACGGACATCCATATTCAAAAAGTTCAGAACAAAAAGAACATGATTTAATGCATTATGTGGCGATTGAGGGTAAATTTCTTCCTTTTTGATTTTTATTTTTTGAAGTTGTATTTTAAGACTGCTATGAGCCCTTTCTACAAGATCTTGTCCCTGAAGATTATAAGGAATACCTGTTTTATGTACAATTTCCCATTGGGTACAAAATTGTTGAAATGCCTTACTACTATATCCAGAACCATTATCAGTTTTAATAATTTTTGGTATACCTATATACAAAAAACACTTCAAGCAGTGCATAATTACATGTTTTGTAGCTTCCCCAGGTTGTGCACTAGCCACTAAAAATCCTGAATGAGTGTCAATGATCACATGTACATATCTTAATTTGCCAAATTCTGCAATATGTGTAACATCCATTTGCCATAGATGATTGGGAAGAAGACTTCAAGGGTTTACCCCTAAGTGAGGAACAGGAAAATATTTTGGACATACCCCACATCATTTAACTATTTGACGAGCTGCTGCTTTGGCAAGATTGAATTGCTTTCTTAAGCTTTTGCTATTTTGATGAAGAACATGTGACTGTTGAGCCATTTCCACTTGGGATAATGCTACTAATCTTTGTTAACTTATCAGCCATTGCATTACCCTCAGCTAAAGGTCCAGGAAGATTGGAGTGAGCTCTAATATGGCCCACAAAGCATGGCAGCTTTCTTTTGTGAACATCATCTTGAATTTGTTGAAACATTTTGACTTTGTGTTGAAACATTTTGATTGTTAAATTCCAACATTTTCACCAATACTGTTACTATTCAAAGGAGTCAAGAACATAGATGTTCTTTCATTAGCTTACTTTGTGAAAAAGCATTTTCAGGATTTAGTATTTTCACTTCATTAGCTTTGATTCCTGATGTTATTAGCAGCTGTGATATTTAGCATTGATTTCTTATAAGGAACTTTCAGGTGAAGCAACTCTTTCGTAAGACAGCTAGATTTTCTGAAGTTTGTTTCCCATCTATATAGCAGTCATTTCTTTTTGAATGCTTGTTTCTTATCCCCTTAATTAGATTTGCAAAGGAATCACTCATTGCAGGCTGTTTGTTCAAGAGGTAAATAATTTTTAATTTCACATAAGCTTCTTCATAGCTAAGACAACGTTCAGTGTATAAACTGCTTTCCCTTGTTTTCTTAAGGATTTTAAAGTGGCTTGTTTGCTCTTAAAGGTAGCTTTTTGTCACACAACTACCATAAAATCTTTGCACAGCTATTAGGGTAAATAAGGCATTTTACCAATGGAGCCCCAAACCGCGAAGCACCTAGTTCCGTATCCTTTCAATTTTTCATTGGAACTGACACTTAAACTCTTAGATTTTCCCCAGTTTGTGTTCATAGCCCCCAAAGTTAAAAATTTGGAGAGTTTTTCTGTCTAGTTGCCTTACTTATTTTTTTTCTGCACGATCTTACACTTCTAAGTTTTTCTACACTATATTACTACCCTATACCTTATACTTATTTTTCACACATAGAAATTGAGAAAGGGATAGAAGATAGAACATTTTGACAGAAGAGAATTTTGCACTGCAGCATCTCACTTCCTTCCGGTCCACTTTCCTTTTCTCTCGAGGATAAAACCCCTGCCCCTCAAATTTTCCATAACACTGGCATGCCACTTTCCACTGGCAGGACTGACTCAGCACTTTCGCCAAAACTCTGTAATAAAACTATTATTTTCTTTTATCTTTAGTCCCTATTACTTTGTTTTTAGTTCCTGTTCATTTGTCTTAGTCCCCCCCTTTTTTTTCTTTAGTCCCTTTTTTTTTCTTTTTTTCTTTAGTCCCTGTTCATGGCGCCATTCTGTGGGGCATTTACCCACCAACCCCACAGTTCCCCAGAGTTTTCTTGAGTGTGAGCAGCAGGAAATATTAGATAGAAGGATTTATAGCGGAGCGTCTTGCGGAGATAAACAGATAGAAAATAAAGGATAGCCTCAAGAGGGCCTGGAACCTATTCCAACGGCCCCAACTGTCTCTGCCCCAGGGTATTTACAGAGACGCCAAAGGGGTGGAGCAAAAGACCTTTCCCCAGCACAGCCAAGTGCAGACCATCTCAGACACCTGCACTCAGGCCCGTGGTCCTAATCATCCTCTATGTGTACATGCTGGGTAAAGCCACGAGGAACCCGAAAATGGGCTCCCACAGGTGGGGCCCTGGTTTCCTAGAATCTCCTCTCCTCTCAGGTGCTGTGAACCTTTGAAATGGCTAAGGTTATATTGCATGGACCCTTGGGTGAGGAACACAGAATCACTGTGTGGCATGTATCCTGAATATGACATGTGTTACTTTGAGTAAAAACCCTTGCATACTCTGGCTGCTCTCTCCCATGAAAACATCCTAGCTATTTTTTTATTTAGCCCCAACCTGAGTTTTCTGCAGAAATGTATTATGAAGTAAGAAGACACCTATTAGATATCTATAACAAACCTATCCTGTAAGAACGAAGTTTGAGGCACCAGTACATACAGATTTCTAGTCGCCATATGAACAGGAAAATAATGAGTGATGGACTGAATCTGGGCTTCACAAGTGCTAGATAGGTTCTTGACCACCTAGCTCTATCCCCAGCCCTTAATTTTAATATTTTTGTGAGCCCACTGTGTCAAATACTGTGTCATCATGATGGACATTTTAATGAGATATTTTACATTCTTCCCATTGTAAATCTTTAAAATATTATATATACCTATAGTCAAATTTCATTAGAAATGCTAAATCTGGTAGACCTTTCACAGTTGAATAGGTAGTTTCACAAATATAAATTGTTTGAAATATAATAACAGTTTAAAATAAGAAACTGAGTTATTTAATTTAAATTTAAATCCATTAAAATTGGGTAAAATATGAAATTTAGTTCTTTAGTAGCCTAATGTTTCAACTGCTCAGTAGGCACCATCAGCTAATGACCACCACTGGTCTGCACAGGTCTGCAGTGACTCATTTTTCAAAGAGATCTCTTCCTACCCCACACAGTGATGCAGACTTCTTATTGATAGAAGGGAAAGCAGGCTTCGCCCATGGACAGCAGTGCACCATCCTTCTGTGTTTGGTGTAGAAATTCCCGTCTGTAGTATACCGTTGGTAGTGTGTAGGATCATGTCACTTTATTTTTATATAGACACTGTTACACTGTCTCCCTTCTTTTATTTCCATCACTGGTAAGAATTTTTATCACAGAAGAGTTTAAATTCTTAGGTTTCATCTCTTTATTTCAGTATGTTTTGATTTTAGCAGTTTCACTAGCATCCAAGTGTATTGTCTTGCAAGTCCCTTGTGGACCTAGGAAGCAGTCATCTTTATATCCTTAAACAGATACTGATTTAGTACTTGGTGCTTAAACTGCCTAACTCTTCTTCATTGACTTGCTAGAGATACCACCCACCTGGAGATTGAACCCTTCACTCTTCTTGGTGTTTGTGCTGGCCTCATCCCATACCCGCATCATAACCAGTCTCCAAGGAACACCTACCAGTGTGCCATGGGCAAGCAAGCCATGGGTAAGATGCCTTTAACCCGCGTCTACACGATTTGGAAAGAGACTTCCATCTTTCTTCTCACTAGTGTGTGTTTGGACAAATCAGATGTTGCCAACCCAGCTCAAGGGCCCGTGGAGCCCAGGTGCCTGCGGGATCCCTGCCCTGTCTTTTGCTTGAATAAATGCAGATCTCAGCTTGTTTCCTTAGCCAACAAGGAAGCACATAATACATTTCCCGTAATTGTGAGTGACTGTAAACATCAAAGCCCCGGAAGTGTAAGTTGACCAGGAAAGGTGTATGAAGGAGCGGAGCAGTGGAAAGTGAAGCAGGGGGAGGTTTACTGATAGCCACAGACTTGTCCCGTTCTGCTGTTTTGTCTCCTAAAGCTTACACACCAGTTTCCAATCCTTTTCCTTCCCTTTCTCTTGTCTTCCTATAATTTATCTACCTGTCCACACATCCGTAACCTTTGCTGAGCAAGGCTGGCAGTCAGGTGGGGCGGGAGGAGCCTGAACACAGACAGCAGACAGAGCTCTCTGGGAAGGAGTTTCAGTGCACCTGGAGGACCAGCAGATCAAACCTCTCCAGGATCTGGGGGTGGAGAGGGAGAAGAGGCCATGCAAAGCTGGAACCACATTGAAGGGTTCTTGGAAGGGAAGCATCTTTCCAAGAGAAAATAGGAGCAAGCATTTCACGGGAGCCTTGCTGCATGGTGTATCTTTGTGGGAAGAAGACAGATCGATGTGGAGGAGAGTATACACTACACGGAGAATCATATGACCCAGGGGAGCAGTCTGAGGAGTCCACCCCACAAACAATCTCACTTAGAGACTTGTTTAAAGTGGTTTTCAAATCCTAGTCCTCTTAATGAATTTCCACTCCCCTTAAGACGTATCATTTCTAATCTCAGGGGCTACAGGAGCTTCATTTTCAACATTGTGAACACAGAGAGGAAGGTCCTGTGTTGCCATGCTCAGCCTATGTCCCTCTTCCAGCTGCAGCTGGCCTTAGGAAAGTCTGTTTGCTCACCACAGACAGGAAGTGTGGAGACATCTTCCTGAGTTCTCTGTGCCCTTTGCCTGGCTGTGGAGAAATGAAAGGCATGGTGTCCCACCACCGTTTACCTGAATGCTGTGATGGTGGCCAGTCTGGAATAATTCCCAGTGGGCAGCTCTGAAGAGCGGCTCATCCGTTTGACTTCCCATCACCCCGGTGTGCAGTCTGATGTCCTGCCCGGGCTCCTGCTTGCTCACAAGTTTCCACAGACAGCACCGGACGTCACGGAAGGACTGTCACTTTTTTGGGGTTTGCCAGACCACTTTGTTTGGTGATGTGAATCCCTGCTGAAACAATACACCTTTTGTGGAGACCTTCAGCAGAATTAACACGAGACTAATCACTGCCTCACCAATGCCGCTTGTTTTGTTTGGAGATACAAACCGAAGCACTGGCCATCTCCAGCTAGTGAAACTGTTTTAAAAATAAAGAACAGACTTAAGGGAGGGGGAAATTGTTTTTATCACAAACTTCCCCACCAAAAACAAACAAACAAAACACAGCCTTTATTTTGCGGCCCCACGTCTGAAACGTTGGGCTAGTTACCACACACAGTCGGGCAGGATCAGTGTGCACAGAAAGCCGATTCAGTGTCTGGGGAGTTCTTTTGTAGTCTTCTGTGTGAAGGGTTTTTCCTCGTTTTGTTCTGAGTGTCATTTGCAATTCATTGTCTGTGTTTTCTGAGGTTGGTGTATTCAGCTGCTCTGACCCTGGGTCCTGCACAGTTAGCTCCTTGGATACAATCCTCTGACGTTACTGCTGACGCCGGCAAGACAAAAGCTGCTGAATATCTTAAGTCATAAAAAAAAAAAATGCCTTTGTACTGTTTGTTATTATAAAACACACCTGACTGGGAAGGAGGGCCGAGAGAAGTGCATCTCAAGTTGGCTCACGGCTTGGCCACATTCCCCTTCAGATGCCGAGGTAGCTGCAGGAGTAGCAGGGTCTGTGTGAAAGACAGACGGAAAAGGTCAGTGAGAGAGGCACATCAGAGGCCCAGGTCCCAGGCAGGCCCGGCCCTTTGAGCAGGGCTGCTCTGCATCAGTTGAGCTCCCTGAGTCCCGGCAGCTAGGAACTAAAGCCACTGTAAAGAGGGCACATTGCTGAAGACTGTTTTAACCTTGGGATTTTCCAAAGTAGTGTTTTCCTTGTTGTTTGTCTGCTAGTCATGTAGAAAGTGAAAGAGACTTACTAGTCCAGAGCTGGCTCACTAAACACTCTAGCCAGCCTGGAGATTTGTGTGTCCACCCCATTGCCCTTTCAGCACCCCCTGCCCCCTCAGAGAGTAAAACACAGAAACTCCTCTTCTCTTCTACAGAGAAGTGCACCGGGACCTGTGCGACCACAGGAACTCAGTCCCACAAGCCGCCTGCAAAGGCTTCTTAAATGGCGGACACCTTAACTAGTAAAGTGTGAGTCTCCACATGGCATCTCTCTGTGCTGCTGAGACCCTCTCACTTCTGTGGGTGTGGTTGCCGGTGTCCTGACCTTTCAGGAGAGAAAGTCAGGTAGACATCTGGAACCACCGGTCAGGCTCCAGGTCTCTGGGCTCCAGGTCTCTGGGCACTGGCTGTGGGCTGGAGCGGTGGGATGCGCTCGCTCGTGCTAGCTCGCAAGGCTGAGCTCAGCCTCTCCTTCTCAGTCCTGCCTCTTACTAGCTGGCAGTCCTCTAGTGGAACACTTTCTCCTTAAAGGATCCCTCAGTCTCTATCAGCAAGTTAATGAATATGCATCGTGGCCTTCCTCCAGCCCCTCCCCCATCAGCTCCAGATTGCTGGACTAAAACAAAACAAAAACAGCAAAAAAACTCAGGAGCTGGGACGACTTCTCTTTTTGTCTTCAGCAGAATCTGTCTCTAAGACCATTTCCTCCTGTGTTTAAACTGGAATGGGATGTCCTGAAATTGAGATATTTAAAGCACATAATGTTCAAGAATCCTCATAAAACTATCTACTTGCTTGTTTAGTTCTAAGAAATGGAGGGGAAAGCCTTCGCCAGTTATTCATGAGGACTCTTTAAATTCTGTTGAGTAAGGTTTTTTAATCACTGCACCTCTTCTGGGTGTAGGTCTGTGTGGTAGTTCCTGACGGAAATGCTTCCGTATTATCTCGGGTCTCTCCGGAGCTTCAAGCACCGTGTCTGCATTCCGTGCTAGACTCACTCAGGGGGTGAGGTTCCTGGGGTCGGCTTCTGTGGTTCCCCTGAGAGTGATGGGAAGTTACAGCTTCAGTCTGAGTTCAGTCTGGGGTGAGAACCCAGGGCCTCATTCATGTCAAACACGTGCTCTACTGCTGACCTGTCCCCAGACCTCCAAATTCTTACACGCATTTGTTTTTTAGGCGAGGTAACAATCTGTGAGGCATGCCTTTTTTTCTGACAAGAAAGCTGAATTCCAGAGTGGTTGAATAGCTTACACCATGGTGCATTATATCTCTTATGGGATCTCCTTTATAAGATTTACTGAAGTTCTTCTCTACAAAAACTCACGTCCTTCCATATTTCCTGGACTTTTGTGGCCCTAATCAGGCTGGCTTTTATACTACAGTATAGGTTATAAACTCACTGAAGACAGGAACGTACTTTATTAATGTGTCCTTGCGCCCAGCCAGCTTGGTGGGTGGCATGGTAAATACTTGATAAATGTTTCTGAAACAATGAATAAATGAATGGATGGGTGGGTAGATGAATGACTCTAATACAGAGCTGGATTAGGTAGCACAGGTCCTTAATTTCAACACTTGGGAGACGGAGTCACATAGAACTCCGTGGGTTTCAGGCCAGCAGGGTTATATCATGAGGTATTTATTTGTCTCAAAACAAATGCACAAAGTGGAGAATGGTTGAGAAAAAAAAAATCTAGCATTAATCTGTGGCCTCCATACACACACATGCACGCGTAACGACACACATGCGCACACACAAAGGGAGGCAGGGAGGGAGTTTGAAGCTAAAGAAGAGTAAACTGGAGAAGTCATGCAACCTGATTCTGGTTTATTCTAAAGCTTCAACAAGAAAGACAGTGAGTCCAAGGTAGGTGTGTGATTGGATGGAACAGAATTAACAGTTGAGAAAGAGGTGCAAGCATTGATAAGCAGCTGGTTTTCCTTCTCTCTCCCCTATTTGAGACAGGGTCTCACTGGGTATCCCCACCTGGCTTACTCACTGTAAACAAGGCTGGCCTCAAACTCGTGCAGATCCGCCTGCCTCTGCCAAGCGAGTGCCAGGGTTAAAGGTGTGCGCCAACACACCCGGCTCTGGTCTGAATTTCTTTACAGTCATTATCCCCCATTTTGAAGCACTAAGTCATCTTTATAACTAATGTTTGGGTTTTTTAAGAGTGTTTTTAATGCGTGCACCGTGTGGGAGGGGGAGAGTATGTGCCTGAGAGTGCGGGTGCCCACAGACGTCAGCCCCAGGACTGGAGTCACCCACGGTTGTGACTTCCTGGTGTGGCACTCGGAACTGAGCTGCAGTCCTCTGGAAGAGCAGCAAGCGCTCTTTCCTGCTGAGCTGTCTCCAGCCCTGACAAATGATTTTTAATGAAAGTGTCATAACAGTTCATTGGGGAAAAAAAATTCTCGACTAAATATATTTTATTTTGTATATCTATATATAAAAAGTGAGTATCAATTCCTATCTGATATCATAAAAATATTAATACAAAATGAATGATACCCTAAACATAAGAGCTAAAACTAAAACTTGGAAAACAAAACAAACAAACAAAAGCCAGGCGTGGTGGCACCTTTAATCCCACCTTTAATCTTACATTCTCCAAGATATTACATTTCTTCTTCTTCAAGTTTTAGTTTTTTGTTTTTGTTTTTTTTCGAGACAGGGTTTCTCTGTGTAGCTTTTCGCCTTTCCTGGAACTCACTCTGTAGACCAGGCTGGCCTCGAACTCACAGAGTTCCTCCTGCCTGTGCCTCCCGAGTGCTGGGATTAAAGGCGTGCGCCACCACCGCCCAGCTCCATCTCACCTTAAATAACCTTGTCCCTGTTTTAACATACATGTGTATATGTTGTATGCCCCTTGATAACTTACAGAAGTTATCAGGAAAATGTGGCTCAGTAAGAAAAACCGTGTCCTGTAGTAAGCGAAGGGCGTCACTGGAGACAATGGTTACAGAGAAATGGGGCCGTAGAGGTACAGCACAGCCTGTAGGTGCCTTCTGTGTTAGCGGTGTGAGTGCCGTGTGTGTGCCGGGCCGGCACAGCCTCTGAGCTCAGCCCAGTCCTGCAGTGCTCCGGAAGGAGACGGAAGCAGTAGGAAGGCCATTTTAGCTGAGCCTGTGCTCCCATAGGCAAGCCGCTTGACTCAGTTTCTCCAGATACTTTCTCAAACAAAACCCTTCTGGACAAATATTCATCATTTTAGAAAAAAATTATAAGGATTTGATGGCATTGTAAGAATCTGTGGTATAGAAATTTAGTTTATATGTACTGTTTTAATATAAACATCCATTATGCTTCCAAAAATACTGTATATAAGTATAGTACATAAGTTTTTTAAAGAAAAATCTCCGATGAATCATAACCCCAGATGTGCTAAATGATCCTGCTGTTTCTCCATTTGTGGTCAGCAGTAATGCTTGAGAATCACGTTCTGCGCTTGAGAGCACAGTGTACAGCGGGATCGGGCTCTGTGGCCATTGTTGAGGGACACGGCCACTTATGTTTCCCGCTGCACGATAATGCTTGTCTCAGTTTCCGAAGACATGTTTTGGCAGCCTGGTGGGACGTTGCCTGAATCCTCAGCTCACGCCGAGTAAACTGCACAGCATACATTTTAAGTGGTTTCATAGAAAGTCGTAAACTTATTGTCCGGGAACCGAGTCACGGTCCCAGCAGCACTAGTCTTTCCTAAAGCAGCACGTGGTCACTGTCACCTTCTTGTCCAGCCGATTCGCTGTCACTAAAAGAACACAAATTGCAATTCCTAGTGCAAACTCAACCAAAGGGCCACAAGGTTCAATTTGACACTTGTTTTTCAGCTGATTTTTGGTAAGTTTTGTAGAGATTTGAGCACAAATACATACGCACTGTTAAGAAGCACAAGGTCTTCACTTTGATTCACTTGACATTTCCCGAGCAACCGTAATGAGCTCTCCAGTCTGCGACGCCTCCCTCCAGCTCGGCCCTTGTTTGTTACCTTTGGTGGTGATTGTCAGGCAGTGACAAATCTTTTTTTCTTTTTGCTGCTCAAGTAGTTGGTTTCAGTCTTGATTTAAGATTGCTGTTGATTTTTTTGGTGGGGGGAGGTAGTGATGGGGATGGAAGGCAGGTGATCTAATAACAAAGATGCAGAAGTTAGAGGAGATCAAATACAGAGTTTGGCTCAGCTCCACACAGTAGCACTTAGGGCCCATGCGTGGGACAAGCAAAGCATCTGCTAATGCTGACACCTCATCTCCTCAGTCACTCCTCAGTGAAGAAGTGCTCACAAGTTCAGGGGATTCAGTAGCCCCCAAATGATCTTACCATGGGGCAGGTTTTAGTTTCCTAGTGTAAACATCTCTGTTTTAAAATCAACTGTGTGCCCATGAGCCCAAAACATGGAAAGACTCTACCTCAGGAAAACCATGAAACCCACTGTAGGGTTCAAGTTCAGATTTCACTTGTAGATGACAAGTGCCCAGTAACACGTACTTCTAAGGACTGTCAGGTGAGACGGCTCCTCATCCTAACCAGATTCCATCCTCACACCTCATCCTAACCAGGCTATGTCCTCATCCTAACCAGACTGTCCTCACTCCTCATCCTAACCAGGCTGTCCTCACTCCTCATCCTAACCAGACTGTCCTCACTCCTCATCCTAACCAGGCTGTCCTCACTTCCTTGGAAGAGGGGACCTGACATTTCACCAAGTGTTCCTCATGTTTGGTGTAGGTAGATGGTTTGTTGTTGTTGTTGTTTGTTTGTGTGTTTGTTTGTTTGTTTGTTTTTGCTGCTTCCTAATATCAAATTAACAAGTCCATGCTTCTCTGCTTCCAGTTGAATTCTTCTTTCTTCCGTCCATTCCTCCTCTTTGCCTTTCTTTTTCACTGAAAACCTTTGCTGACATTAGTTGCATATTTTCGTTGTGCTGTGTAAGCTCCTGCATGTGAAGACTCGGTGTTGTTCTCACATCGTCTGAACAGAACCAAGTATAGGTTCATGTACTGAACTTGTAAAATTAACCAGTAACAACTAAGTTTGTGCAAGTGGGATCAATTGTGTCTATTAAGTCCCAAAAGTTGAAATGATTTAGATTGTAATTACTCTGATTATATTTCTGGGATTTTAAATATTAGGGAGAAAAGTTGCTTTCGAAATCAATGGCTGCCATATGGGTATTACTTTTGTATTTCAGTTAAGCAAATTTAATGTATTTAAATTCAATGCTACCTGATTATTCTACAGGATATAATGATTGGTTTTGTTTTCTTCAATATTAATAAAGGTACCATTGGATACAACCAGCGAAACAGAATTGATACACTTATGTATCTACTGGCATATCCACAGAAACCCATGGTTAAAACGAAGACCATTGAGTTGATAGATTTTGAGAAATTGCCAGCTGGACAGAATGCAACCGTTGCTGTGATGAGTTACAGTGGCTATGACATTGAAGATGCGCTTGTCTTGAACAAGGCCTCCCTAGACAGAGGTGAGTGAGTCCTCAGCTTGCATACCAGAAGTGCTGTTTTCAGAGTCAGATAGTAGTGACGGTTATTGGTGTTTCGAGAATTTGAACTTACACAAACTAGCGCTGTTGTAGATTTGTATTTAAATTGAGAATTTCATAGGAGGACTGTATATCATCCCACCCCTCTTTCTCCGTCCTTCATCGCCCCCATCCAAATTAATAACCTCTTTATTGTTATACACACACACATTTATAAAATGTCTAAGTCCATTTAATGTTGCTATGTGTGTGTGTTTAGGGCTGACCATGTGGGATTGACTAACCTATCGGGGAGCTCGTCCCTAGAGAAGACTTGATTTTCCTATCAGCAGCCACTGGTTGCCTTTAGCTCTTAAGCTCGAGGTAGAAACTCGTTCATCTCCCCTGCCCACCTCAGCGTATCAACTGAAGTTGTCGTCGTGCAGCTCTTGTTGAGGTAGCCATTCTGTGGAGGTCTGGTGGGCGCAGGTCGCTGCCGTGTCTGGAAATTATAAGGCCTGTTATATTTTTGTGTTGGTTTTGATTGCTCTTTTTTTTTTAATGACTGACATTGAAAAAATGTATTAAATGTTTAACTTTAGGGTCTTTATTACTTTATTAGTAGCTTGAAAGTTTCTCAAAGAGAAAAATAAATGAGATTTTTTTTTTCTACCAGGAATTAAACAGTGCATGAACTAAGTTTCATTTTGTGTGTTTCTAATATATCTGTTAATATATGCAACAGTAAGCCTGTGTTGAGAGGGCAGATGGAAAAGGCTATTACTATACAGTTTAACCCCAAGTCTATGATACATTTGTTAGCCAAATGTCAAAAGCTAGGAATGTACATTATCCTTACTGCGTAGTTTTTGTGCTTTTCTTCTTTGCTCCTTTTAACGTGTTGCTCTCGCGGGTCAGCACTGCCTGCCCTAATGAGCACCACCTGGTCTACAGGCTGACTTCTCTATTCAGCCTCCAGTTCCTTCCCTCCCTGGCATACTCACAATGCCTCCCTTCCCTCTCCCTAGTTGCTAGGCAGCCATAATAGTACTCCTAGATATGTGTCACTGGCATTAATGTTAGCCGCACTGAATTTATGCCCCTTTTTTCCTCCAATGACAACAGCCATGCTTTAGAACTAGATATTTTCCTTTCTGATTAGCTGGTAACGTTGATGTGGAAATCTGAAGACTTTGTCATGTCTATCAGAAATTCAGAACCACAATTTAATGATCCAACTTTACCCTCCGTTAGCTTTTAAGCTTCTGCCTATAAATAAAATGTCCATTTATGTTTAGAAGAAACCACATGATGAGTTTGTGCAGTTTGGATTCACATGCACTGCAGCATGTCGCTGTTAATGGCTGTTGTATCACAGTTTCAGATCATGCAGTATTCACAGAGCAGCTGGCTCTCTGAGCTGAGTTTACTGTACTGCACAGGTCACTAGGAGCCATGATGATGGGAACCACCCAGAGACTTCCAAATGACTCTATATACCTTACACTCTTTTTCATCCCACAGTCACCCTCAACGTTTAAAAGACAGGAGGCAGGGAGCTGATGTGTTTCCCTTTCTGCAAAAATAAATATTATTTTACTTGCTGGCTTAGGACTAACCATGAATGCCAGAATCAAAGAAGGGAAGACCTTTAAGAAAGGCTTAGTAGAAATTGTACAGAGCGTGTTTGTGCTGAGCATCCTGACTTAAGAGTTTCCAGATGTGCTCCCAACTTCCTGGGTGACTGAGGGTGTTCAGTTTCCTGGCCTCACTCAGAAGGCCTGTAACAGAACAGGATGGCCCAGGTGGTTCCTAAGGCCCTTTGAAAGCCTGGTATTCTGAGGCCTGTGTCACTTCCTCCAGTATGATCTAGTGGATTGCAGCTGGAAAGTGGGAGTCGAAACCACGGTGTCTGTATACATAAGTGGCAGAGGAGTGTGAGCCATTCTTTGGATTGTTACTTGGTTTTTGCCAGTTCTAGATTTACCAACAGTAAAATAGTTTGAGGTTTGGTTTTTCATTTTGTCTTTGGAACTGTGAGGTGAAGAAGTGGCTTATTGAATACCATAAATCCATGTTTTGTCATAGTTTCATATTACCAGCTATTCTGACCCATTTGGAGTTTCCTTTCAGGTTTTGGGCGTTGTCTTGTGTATAAAAATGCTAAGTGCACATTGAAGCGATACACCAATCAGACTTTTGATAAGGTGATGGGTCCCATGTTGGATGCTGCTACCAGAAAACCCATCTGGCGACATGAAATCTTAGATGCAGATGGCATTTGTTCTCCAGGTAAAAACCCTTAAAGAATAATGAATTTCAGGGTATACTTGTGAGACTGTGAGAGTTATTTAACAATATTTCTGAAGTGTTCATAATATTCAGCTAGTGTGGTTATTTTCAATGAGTCTCTTTTCTGTCTGTCTTCCTGTGTATTATGTATGTTTTCCCGTAGCAAAAATGTATTCTAGGCTAATCTTAAATTATAGAAAAGCCAAACTTGAAACAATGTTTTGAATAAGGTCTTGACTCTGTTATCTATGCTGGTATTTCTTAATATATGCATTTTGTTTATGGTCTGACTTTGGACTCTTCTTTCCCTAAAAGAAATGACTCATTATAATTGCAAATGTGTAATGAATTTGTTTGTACAGCACACAGCCCTTGCCTTCGGTTCTACAGGCTAGTGTAGAAGGCTGACATTGATCATCGGATCACACGAGGTGTCGGGTTACAGCTGGTGTAAGGAATCAATCATAGAGATAACTGTGATGCCATTGTGTGGCAAGAGGATTCACCCTAGTGTGGAAGATCTGCAGAGCCTCTAAGGAAATGCAGACGGGAAGAGTATCTGCTAAAGAGAGATGGAAAAGTGGTTTCTAAAGCTGTGTGAGGGTCTGTGTGTGTGATAGCTGAGGTTATCTGAAGGGAAGAGAGCGTAGTAGGGCTGTGTAGCACACAGGGACAGTCACCTTCCACACAGCCTAGTCATCGTTGAGCCCTGGGTGGACAGTCCTACACGGAGCTAGGATTCCCCCCAAGCCACACAGGTGGGAGTCCCCTTTAGTCTGTCTACCTTTGTTTCTGGGAAATTTCTGTCAAGTGTTAACACTGCTCACTGTGGCTTTGAAAATAAGCATGAGGATGGTTGTTTCAGTAGCTGGTCCTTAGAACAGAAAGAGCAAAACCAGAGATATTTTTCCTTCCTTCCCATGGTAAGCTGGTGGTACCTTGGTTCTGACTGAAATGTCTAGAGGTAACAAGTGCTCCCAGTCTGTTCTGATGCTGTTGGCTGGGGTGGTGCTCCTTTGTTGTGTGGTCTCTTAAGACAGCCTCTTGTGGGTAGAGGTGGGGTTTCACTGATATGTGGTCCTTAGTCAATGTTTCATAATTTCCATCTGGTTTTTTCTTTACAAACCTACCTCTGAGCACTACTGAACTTGACTTCCCACCAGGATGGCCTGTGTCTTTCTTCCATGTCTAGATTTCATAAACCAAGTCTGTCCATGGCTTTGTGCCCAGCAGCCTTGCATTCTAATACACAAAGTCTGTCTGGTGCTCTCTTCTTTTCCTCAGGTGAGAAAGTAGAAAACAAACAGGTGCTTGTAAACAAGTCCATGCCCACAGTGACCCAGATTCCTTTGGAAGGAAGTAGTGTGCCGCAGCAGCCGCAGTACAAAGACGTGCCCATCACGTGAGTATTGCTCAGGCCTTGATAACACATAGAGATGTCTGGAAAAAGAATGGATGGAGGAAATTATATGTTATACAGGATTATATATCATGTGTAAGTTATACGGTCCTTATAAATTGAAGAACTAGAAATAGCAATTTTGGATAAGTCTGTGACGTGAACATGGTGTGTCATTGAAGAGAAACTGAAGTGTGGAATCCAAACAGACCTTACAGCCTGGGAAGGGCAGTGGGTCAGATAGGCAGGGGCTCCAGGAGAAGAGACGAGGCGGCACGGGGTGGACAAGGCTCGGCTTTGGAGGGTCAGTGTAGTCGGTGTTGCTCACACACGGGAGAGTTTGCGGCTCACTCTGCAGAGTGGCACAAGCAGGTCTGGGTCATAGAAACAAATAAAGCACCAGCCGCACCGTACCATCACCGGGGACTAGAACTGGGCTGTTCCTAAGAGTGTTTGTGACTGTTCGTTACCTCACCAGGTAAAGCATGGAAATCCCTTTTGTTTTCTCTGTGTAATGAAAAGGCTAAATTCATTCATCTCTACGTTTCTTCTCAGCTCTAAAATATAATGAAATGTGAAACTTAGTGGGGTGAGCCAGTAATAGTCACCACACTGTGATACAGACGTGTCCAGAGAAGATGAATATTCTGCCTTAGACAGGCTGGCCTGGGCTAAGGTGAGGGGTGGGAAGGGGCAGCGTAGAACAGAGACGTGCAGTGGCTGCCGTAGTGATAGACGCCTTCTGTACTGCCCGTCTGCCCGTCGTCTGGGCATCCTGCGTGTGGGAGCTCAGTCAGTCCTTTCACCCCGTGCCGCATCTCCCAGGAGTTCCTCAGAACCTGATGGTGTGGGAATGGAAGGAAGGGGAGCGTGGCTGACGTCCCAAGGTCACCTGGGTGTACTTGGCGGCGGTCTGGCTGAACTGCCCGACCTTGAGAGCTGTGCCCAGTGCAGCAGTCATGTCATGTCATCCCTGAAACCAAACCCCACAGAGCTCCTGAAGCTACAGGTGTGGCTGGCTCTAGAGGAGACGGATGTCCAAGGCCTGTCTCCCCTTCTGCTGGCACCTTCGTTCCTTTCCTTCTTCAAGAGACCTAATCTGCTGTTCTGTCTTGTCTTTCCATAGCATCGCCTGTTTTTAGAATCCATTTTGTTCCCACGGTAGAAAACGTGCTTAAATATTTTTATCAACTTAGAGAAAGATGGCCTTTTCTGGATTTGGGATTTATTCCTAGCTAGTTCCCCTTCCGTTTCTCTTCCTTTTCTGGGTCACCCTTGTTCCTGCCTCTCCACCTCACTCCTAACTTCCATCTCTCTATCTGCTGAAACGGCTCTAGAGCAGGTGGCCAAAGACAGCCTGCGCTCTTTAAGTCAAGGAGTGTTTTTTGAGCACTGTTAACTGCTCCAGGAGGTAGTCTAGTTCCCAAGACTGCAGTGAGGCAGCCAGTGCCATCCGTGCCCTGTGGAACTCACAGCCTGGTGCAGGAAGGGGATAAACTGAGGGAACCCCGAGACGGCCATCGGCCGAGGTCAGTGGTACCCTCTGTCCTAGCCCTGTGGCTGAGCCCTGTCCCCGTCCACCCCGTACACCTAGTGTGCCGCGTGCATTGATCTTGAAGACGTTTAACCACTGACAGGTCGTTCCCCTGGGTTTTATGGTTAGCACCACCGTCACCTCGCCCTCCTACTGGTCTGGTTTCTCACTCTCAGCCTCTCCTGCGTGGCCTGGTGGAGACCTGATCCAGACTAGTGACCTTCGCCTCTTTTCTGGATCTGTTTCCTCCCTCCCTGGCTCTTTACTGATGTCTCCCAGAAGGACATCTGCCTGCTGCTGGCTCCAGGCAGCACTTGAGCCAAACCTAGACCACACCATCTTCCTCCCTAGCCCCAGATTGGCTTCTCCTGATCTCTTTTGGTGGTGATAAGCACCGCGTCTAGCCAGTCACTGGCAGTACAAGCCCTGTGCTTTCCTTTCCTCTGCCACAGGCGCCATTTCAATAACTCCTGTTGTAGGTTCTATCACATGTACTCCCTCACAGACACACTTCATAAACACTCAGACACCCACTTTCACATGCACATGCATTCACACATACACACACACAATACACATATACACACCTGCATGCACACTCAAACACAATATACTCACACATACACACAATGCACTCACATTCACATGTGTGCACATACATATACACACAATACACTCACATACACGCGTGCACATGCTCACATTCTTACACACGTGCTTGCACACACGCATACACACAATGCACATGTATACACACGTGTGCGCATATGCACACACACACACTCACCTACTGAGGTAGTTGAGTTCCAATTCTGCCTGGACTGTTACTTACTGCCATCTAGTCACCCAGGCTGTTCACTTTATCTTCACTTCTGGAGTACCCATCCAAGTGACTTTTTTTTCTGAACCTTTCATCTGGCTGTATGACTCTCCTGAGAAAACAGTAAAATTCTAAAAGACAGGGTTGCTTATGGGGAAGGTTCCCTAGCGTGAGAAAATAGAGTAAAATTCTAGATGACAGGTTGCCTATGGGGAAGGTTCCCTGGCGTGAGAAGATAGAGTAAAGTTCTAGATGGCAGGTTGCCTATGGGGAAGGTTCCCTAGCGTGAGAAAATAGAGTAAAATTCTAGATGACAGGTTGCCTATGGGGAAGGTTCCCTGGCGTGAGAAAATAGAGTAAAGTTCTAGATGACAGGTTGCCTATGGGGAAGGTTCCCTAACGTGAGAAGATAGAGTAAAATTCTAGATGACAGGTTGCCTATGGGGAAGGTTCCCTGGCGTGAGAAGATAGTAAAGTTCTAGATGACAGGTTGCCTATGGGGAAGGTTCCCTGGCGTGAGAAGATAGAGTAAAGTTCTAGATGACAGGTTGCCTATGGGGAAGGTTCCCTGGCGTGAGAAGATAGTAAAGTTCTAGATGACAGGTTGCCTATGGGGAAGGTTCCCTGGCGTGAGAAGATAGTAAAGTTCTAGATGACAGGTTGCCTATGGGGAAGGTTCCCTGGCGTGAGAAAATAGAGTAAAGTTCTAGATGACAGGTTGCCTATGGGGAAGGTTCCCTGGCGTGAGAAGATAGAGTAAAGTTCTAGATGGCAGGTTGCCTATGGGGAAGGTTCCCTGGCGTGCCTCTTGGCTCTGCCTTACATACACACCAGCCCGCATTTCTAGGAAACTGTCTCTTCAAAAGGCACCGTCCACTTCGGGGCCGCTCCATTGGCTCAGGCCGCTCCCTGTGCCTGAGCAGATGTCCCTCTAGAGTCAGGTCTGTGGTGGTGTTGGACACCCACGCTGTCCGCCGCCATTGTCATCCTGGGCCCCAGCAGTAAGAGCTGCCTGGGCTTCCGGTCCCTGTAGCACGCACGGATTGACCTTCCTCCCTCTTTCTTACTGGAAACAAGCTGCTTTCGTGCAGGAACTCTCCCCTTTAATGGCTGTCTGTCCATACTCCAGGGACCTGACTCTTAGTAGACTCCTCAGAATGTCTGTTGTATAAAATACATGAAGCACACTGTGCGTGTGACAGTGATAATGTAAATGGTCCGTAGGTCAAGGGACTGTTGGAAAAGTGATCAGGTACTCAGAGCTGAATCCGATACTCTCCCCTCAAAGCTCAGCTCTGCTGCACGAGGCAAGTGTTCTCACACCGGCTAACCTCTGTTAATGTTGTCTATAATAAAGGAATAACTGTAAGATTGCTGTATTGTGTCTGCCTCGTAAGAAATGCATAACACTGTAAAAGGAAAATTATAAATTTTAATGTTGAAATAATTTTTCAGAGCATGAGAGAAGAATATAAAAATATTTTGTGGTAGAATTGAAGAGAGTGTGTTATATGGGTGCCAGGTTGACGAGGGCATTAGAAGCCATTGTAGTGACTTTGTTGTCACGTTAGGTACAAAGGTGCCACAGACTCCTACATTGAGAAAGTGATGATCTCTTCCAATGCTGAGGACGCTTTCCTCATCAAGATGCTTCTGAGACAGACGCGGCGGCCAGAGATCGGAGACAAGTTCAGCAGTCGTCATGGACAGAAAGGTAACCCCCCTCTTCAGCCTTACTCTCAGATTCGATGTTAATACTTTAGTGGCATTTAGAGGACAAATGGTAAAAGTGCTTGTCTGGTCATCGATTTCATTTTCATTTCATTCTGTGCCCAGAATTACAAATCCAGACACTGTGGCCATTGAAGTACTTATGACAGTAATAGTACCTTTCTTTTATGAAAGGCACATGCTTAACCCATTCTGTATTCTCTTGTGTCATAGAATCTCAGTTCTAGAAGGTCCTCAGAATTGAACATCCCTTTATTAACAGTTTTGATTACTCTCATCTTACTTATTGTGTAAACAGAACAGAATTGACATGTTAGAAAATGTCAATATTCCTTACAAGAATCCACACCATAAGAGAACATCCCCTTCTGCATCAGTGTGTCACATGACTGTCCTGGCTAGTTGATGTCAACTTGACACAAGGTAAAGTCATCTGAGCAGAGGGACCCTCAGTTGAGGAATGCCTCCATAAGATCCGGCTGTAAGGCAATTTCTGAGTTAGTGAATGGCTGGGGAGGCCCAGCCTATGGTGGGTGGTGCCATCCCTGCGCTGGTGCTCCTGAGTTCTATAAGAAAGCAGGCTGAGCAAGCCATGAGGAGCTCCTCTCCATGGCCTCTGCATCAGCTCCTGCCTCCAGGTTCCTGCTCGGTTTGAGTTCCTGTCCTGACTTCCTTTGGTGATGAACGGTGATCTGGAAGTGTAAGCCAAATAAACCCTTTCCTCCCCAACTTGCTTTTTGGTCATGGTGTTTCATCACAGCAACAGAAACCCAAACTAGGACACATACCCAAGTCAATTTGTACAAAGAATTGGAGACTGGTAAGCATGTCAGTGCTTATCCACTAGGTACTGGTCCCGCTAAACTTACTAAGGGCAGCAGAATGTGTTTCTCCAGTCCTAAAGCCTAATGAAGCCTTTCTTAGAGCAGATGCTGAGTAAGTACTTAAAAGAGAATCTGAGAAAATGGGGGAGAATTGAAGCTTCCTTCAATTCTTGATGAATGGGTTGTCCTTGGGTTTACTTGAAACACCCCGTGAGTCTGGGCACACACACACACACACACACACACACACACACACACACACACACACACCCAAAGCATACACAGTGCACTGCTGTCCTTGAAACACCCCGTGAGTCTGCACACACACACACACACACACACGCACGCACGCACACACACACACACACACACACACACACACACACACACACACGCGCACACACACACACGCATGCCCAGTGCACCGCTGTCGAGCTGAACCCCAGTCAGTAAGCTCCTTTAAACATGGCGTCTAAGTGAAATGTCAGGAAGCTTTGTGCTGTAACTATGACAGGGATCAGGCCATTGACAGCAGCTCCTCTGCCTCAGTGGTCTGCACAGCGCCGTGAGAGCACTGTTTGCACAGGGCCTCCGACATGCGTGTTTCTCTGTGAAACCGAGGGAAGTCCTCCCGGGGTGGCTGACCTTTTACTTCAGTGAGGACTTTGTCTTGCTGCTTTTCTTTTTCCAGATGGCTTTTAATCCAAGGTAAAACCTCATGATTAGCCCTCACTCCCTTGATAGCCCCATCTTATGGTTTATCAGATTTACTGGAAAGCCAGGAGGCAGAAGAGGAAGCAGCCAAACAGAAAAATAGGTAGCATACACTTGAACCCAGTAATGAAAGATT